>NC_068913.1:39050378-39353409 GCF_023091745.1 Budorcas taxicolor | reverse complement strand
CTTTTCCAGTCCTGTGGCCACTGCTGAGTTTTCCAAATTTGCTGGCATATTGAGTCCAGCATTTTCACAGCACCATCTTTTAGGATATGAAATAGCTTAGCTGGAATTCCATCATCTCCACTAGCTTTGTTGGTCGTGATGCTTCCTAAGGCCCACTTGACTTTGCAATCCAGGATATCTGGCTCTAGCTGAGTGATCACAACATCGTGGCTATCTGGGTCATGAAGATCATTTTTGTATAGTTTTTCTGTGTATTCTTGCCACCTCTTAACATCTTCTGCTCTTGTTAGGTCCATACCATTTCTATCCTTTATCGAGCCCATCTTTGCATGAAATGTTCCCTTGGTATTTCTAATTTTCTTGAAGAGATCTCTAGTCTTTCCCATTTTATTGTTTTCCTCTATTTCTTTGCATTGATCACTGAGGAAATTTTCTTATGTCTCCTTTCTATTCTTTGGAGCTCTGCATTTAGACAGATATGTCTTTCCTTTTCTCTTTTGCCTTTCACTAAATCATGACATAGTGACTTGCTAAATGTGTTCTGTACAAACTCAGATTATGTATGCTTTACTCTCAAAATTCTTCATGGAAATAATATTAGTGACATACTATGTGTAAATCTTTTCTAGTGTGATGTATAAAATAACATTTGTTTGGAGTTTTTTTCTTGAAGTGTAACATATCTTCAATAGTCCGACACTATTTAGAAGACAAAATACATGCCGTTGTTGAGAAGAAAACATTTCTTTTTTAAATGATAATGGATGCCAGTTCCTTTTCTGCTTTCTTTTGTCTTGACGAAAGACAAAATCTTTTTGGAAACAACTTGTTTCCAAAAGTGGAAATCGCTTAGCTGCATTACATAGCCATATAGAAACATGCTTCTATCTAGAAACATTGGAACCTTTTGAACTTCCTCCTGAAAACTTGCTGGTCAGAATGGGTTAGTTGGCAGAAAAAACCCAAATATTATACTATTTTGCCATCTAAATGAATTACAAAGGTTTTGCTGGCTATTTTAATACAATTTCAAACTGTAAGCAGAGTTGAATGCTTTTGACAAGACTTCTTTATCATTAGATTTCTCAGGAATCAAGATAGAGTACTTATTAATGTAAAGAACAGAACCAAGCATGGAGCCAGGACAGACGTTAATGTTCATCTCTCCCCAGGGGATGACCAGATGGCTGTTTAATACTTTAGCCTGGCACTGCTACCACTTATCAACTGTTTAGATTTTTAATTTCAGGCTGAATGTTAATTCCCTGCTTCAACATAAGGGGTTATTTTTTGTAATTACACTCATATATAATCTTCAGCTTTCCTGTGTCTAAAAGTTACCAGAAGATTCTCAGGAAATCATTTTTGTGAAAGTTAAGAAATTTTAAAGATAATAATGCAACAATCACAGGGAAAGTATAAAAAGTGTGTATCTTCATATTTATATTTTTGCAGGTAAAATTATATTTAAAACTAATTCGTGTGAAATATATATTTTTTATTTGCTGGAGCTATTACCATGTCCTGGAGTGTGGCTCATTGTAAACTGTTTTCATAATGCAATTAATAAAAAATAATCCTGAAGACCAGATAGAATGTCAGCAGTGCTCATCCTAAAACACAATAAGTCTATTTAAAGAAAATGCCAGTCTTTTGACTCAGTACAGACGTTTGCTAATTGCACTTGTATTTTGGGGTCACAGAGGGTAACAGAGTAAAGTCATTGAGAGTAAGGGAGAAACAGAGTCACTGAAAGAGAAGCGAAAGTCTCTAGGTAGTGTCTGACTCTTTGCGACACCATGGACTATACAGTCCATGGAATTCTCCAGGCCAGAACACTGCAGTGAGTAGCCTTTCCCTTGAGAGAAAGGGAGAAGCAAAGCCAAAAATGTCAGCACCATGAGGAATTATTTCATTTATAGTAATTGGAGAGAGGTCCCTGCTTAATGGAATTATAAGCATTTATCTTTTCATTTCTTTTCTACTCACCTCTTCCTCTAATCATGTAACTGGCTTCAGACCCAGTCACTCTAATTAAATTTTTGTCACACAGTCGCTGACGGCCTCCCTATTGCTAAGTTTAACAGCTTTTATTTCTAATCTGTCTCAGCATTATTTGTGCCATGTGCAATCTGCTTCTCAGGATGGCCTCTTCTTTGGAACACATGACCCTATATTGTTTCAGCAAATTTCATTTAATTATTCTATTTCATTGACAAGTCTTCGCCTTCTAGAGCCCATCTCCACCTATGTACACCATACACTTCCACCTCAGAAATTCCTTAACTTTAACAGTGCTTGAAAGAGTGAAGTCTGATCTGCTGCTCCAATTCTATTCCCAACATTTCAAACATCTTGAAAAAGTTTTCTATTAATTTTCCTACCATCCATCCAAAAGCACATATTAATTTTAACTCATCACTTGCCTTTTCCTTAATATTTATTCAACCAAGTCTTACAAGTTTTCTGTAAAATATGCTTTTAATATCTACTTCACCCTCTTCACCCCCACTGGAGTGATCTGTATCTAGATAATATTGTAGAAGCATAAATGTTAAGCACATTCCTAACTAGATACCTATTGGGCGACTCACTTGCAACCAGTCTTTGTTAGGAAAACAGTTCTGCATGAGTAATTTCCATATTCTGTGCAATCTGGACTTTCTGAGCAGACTACTGACAGCATGGGTGAAAGGATAATTGAATAGTAAACAAGTCTTGGAAGTTAAAGATAAAGAATTGCTCTGAAAAGATGTTAAGGCATATCTCGCAAAGCTGTCTGCTTACACTGAGATGCCTTTTTCCTCTTCCTCAGAGGTTTTTGCTCACTTCCAGGGCAGCTGTGACCTCCTATTCCCTGCATAGGATTTGTCACGTTATACCTTTAGAGCTGCTGCTGCTGCTGCTGCTAAGTTGCTTCAGTCATGTCTGACTCTGTGCAACCCCAGAGACAGCAGCCCACCAGGCTCTCGCATCCCTGGGATTCTCTAGGCAAGAACACTGGAGTGGGTTGCCATCTCCTTCTCCAATGCATGAAAGTGAAAAGTGAAAGTGAAGTCGTGTCCAACTCTTAGCGACCCCATGGACTGCAGCCCACCAGGTTCCTCCATCCATGGGATTTTCCAGGCAAGAGTACTGAAGTGGGGTGCTACTGCCTTTTCTGACCTTTAGAGCAGGGGTCCCCAGTTCCCTTCACAGACCAGTACTGGTCTTGGTCTCATAGTAGGAGGTAAATGGCAGGTCAGGAGCAGAGCTTCATCTGCCATCACTAGCATTACTGCCTGAGCCATCCCCACTGTGCCCCCAATTTATGGAAAAATTGCCTTCAGTGAAACTGGTTCCTGGTGCCTGAAAGGTTGGGGGATGCTGCTTTATAGAGAGAAAAAGCCTCTCTTACCTTCTCTACTCCCTCTCTCTTCCCCTCCTCCCTTCCTGTTTCCCTTTCTCTTTCTCTCTGTCTCCTTTACCCCCTCACTCTGTTTCTTTCTCAGTCTTCTTACAAAAGGGCCAAGTCTCAGAAATTTGAGGTGATGCAAACCACATTGCCGGCACAAATGCCGTCAGACTTGCATTGCACTATGTATGGGGGACTGGGGGTGTGACACTGATAAGATGCTCTGCGAGTACAAGTTATGCTTTCTGACCCATAGATCTCGTGTTTCCTGTTAGGACTGGCTCATTAATTAAACAAACAACAAACTACTTAACATCTTGAACAATCTTACAAAATGGATATTGCTTAAGCCAAGTATTTCTGTGCACAAAATATTTGGGGGATAAAATCTGTTTCATGTTTTTTGGTTTTTTTGCTACTGGGCTTTCAAAATCCTCATTCCTCAGTATGATCATACACTCTGTACTCTAGTCTTTCACAAACAAATCACATTTATTGCTGCTTCTTGAGAGTACAGAACTTTTCCTTTAATAAAAGTGGTATTCTAGTAATAAAATGGCTTTCTGGGAAAAAAGAGATTTGGATCCAAAACTCATGTGATACACCAAGACAAAGAGATGAGAGAATTTGAAGCTTGCCTGCCAAATCAAACATCTGTGCCATCTTGGATTCAGTTTTTATTGATTGGTTCTTTTTTACCTTATATGTCTACTGATAACTGATTGAAAAATTTGGATACTGTGGATAACACACTGTAAATGCTCTGATGCAATATTAGTAGGAATTTCACTTACAGTGAATCACCTTGAACTTGAAATTTCTTGGTTTTATGATTTTTTGAAACTGAATCTGTGAAAAGTCCAAGTCCCTCTGACTTGATGGGTCTCAACTTTCAAACTCTCTCCTATGAATTTTACAAAGGACTTTTTCTAAGGCTTTATTGCAGTGGGTCTAACATAGGCATAGGCCTTATTTTCAGGCCTGTGTTTCATGAACAACTCCATTAAAATCCATTATCTCGGCCTCCAAGAATACTCACATTCTCTCAAAGAAGACAATGTGTATTCTTCACTTTCTTAATTTCCTGGCTTAGCACTTTGCCATTGCTCACTTTTCATTATATTCTTTACTTTTCTTCTCTCTCAGTCATACTTTTAAAATTATCCTTTTGATATTTATCCAGCATACTTAGATGTTTTATACCAGGAGTTTATCTAGTCTGTTTTCAGAGAAAGAAGTCTTGCAGTATTTTTGCTTTCTGAAAATGGTGGTTCCTACCAGTGAGTAGTTAAGGACTTCATGCAGATACAGAGCTTTCAAAACATAACGTGTGCTCAAAAATGATAGAATTGGAAGATGTTAAATGAACTTGGAGTGGAACATCCTTGAGATGAGTAAAGCAGCAGACAGAAATGATGCAAGAGCAGAGAAGGGCTAGAGTTAAGCTGACACGTTATCTCTAGGTGAGAAATTGCATACAGAACTGAAAATAGTAAAAGACTAAAGGGAGAGCTGAGAACCTAGGAATTATTGTGGCTAATCTGTCTGGAAGCATTTGCAATATATTGTAAAAAAAAGTTGACAAACAGAAACCCCAATTAAATGGAATTGAGAGACTGAAGAGGGGAGCTCTCATACCTACTTTTTCTGGCAAATACTCAGCCAATGAAAATCCATAGACTCTTTATTCATTATAGCCCTTCCAATATCCTTCTCCCTTTTATAGAAGTATTCTTCCCATGCTGTGCAGTGACTTGCATGTGGCTTGCCCAAGTGGCAGACCATGATTGCTATTCTCTGCTGATTCCAAATATGTCCATCTTTGCTGGAGAAATATCTGCCAGTCTATTTACTTCAGGTCAACAGTTTGGTGGCCCATAATGGAACCAGAAGAGACTCCCTACAGCTCCAAGGCTGGTGAGTGAACGTGTGCAGAACTCACAAATTCAGTCTATTGTCACTCACTGCTTTCCTTGCTGACCCTAGAGACTGAAAGTAAGTCTGTCCCCTGGATCTGAGTTTATGCCCTGTTTATGTTGGAAGCTCTTCAGGTTTTATCGTCCCTTGTGGCTCAGTTGGTAAAGAATCTACTTGCAATGTGGGAGACCTGGGTTTGATCCCTGGGTTGGGAAGATCCCCTGGAGAAGGGAAAGGCTATGCACTCCAGTATTCTAGCCTACAGAATTCCATGGACTCTATAGTCCATGGGGTCACAAAGAGTCAAACACAACTGAGCAACTTTCACTTCACTTCACTTCATATTTTATTTGAGATCTACTTAAAAGTTTCATTTCTAGTTAAGTACTGTAGATGAACACTTATTTGGTACTTTGGTCTCATCTTGAGATCAGATTATTTCAACGGAAGCTGGCTGAAAATGCCTAGACCCAATTTCTTTGGGGAAGTGCTGCTTCAAATGAAAGTGTGCTGATCTAGCCATTGGCCGACTCGTTTGGAAAAGGCCGATCTCTAGAAACTGGCTACAAAACCCTTTGACCCAGATTTTCTGGGATGAAGCTGTTTCCTTTCAACTGGCTGCTATACAGGCTTGCAAGCTGTTTGAATCACGCCATTTGTGCTGTAGGTTGTTTAAGCTGTTTGAAAATTGTTCTTTAGAGGAAAAATTGTTTTTTACTCTAAGAAATGGGATCCTAGCTATCTTAATGGTGATCCTAGTTGATCACCAGAGGGATTCTGGCTGATTTTATGTTTAAACATTTCAGCCCTTCTTTATGTGCACTTTTTTCAAATATATTATTATTATTAATTTTTGGCTGTGCTGGGTCCTCATTGCTGTGTGGCCTTTCCTCTAGTTGCAGAAAGTGGGGCCTACTGTCTAGATGGGGTGCATGGGCTTCTCACTGAGATGGCTTCTCACGTTGTGGAGCACAGGTTCTTGGGCAAGAGGGCCTCAGCAGCTGTGACTTCTGGGCTCTGGAGCACAGGCTCAGTAGCTGCACAGGCTTGGTTCCTTCATGTCATGCGGGATCTTCCGGATCAGGGATGGAACCCACGTCTCCTGCATTGGCAGACTGATTCTTTACCAGTGAGCCCACAGAGAAGCCCAACTGTGTGCATTTCTAACTAAGTGGAAGCACAACCACGTGGCCAAAGGCAGCTTTGACTATCAATGGCCATTATGGGGAAACTTTTGAAATCCTTCTCTTAAAGTCAAATTAGACTACAACAGCTCAAAAATTTCTACAACTGAGTGGAAGCTTGTTTTGACTGGTATTTTGAGGTTTTCCAACATTATCAGAAGTGTAAGATTGCCTCTCTGCAAAACAAGATTTTAAGGCTAAGACAAACAAATGATTAAAGAAATGCAAAATGCCCCCAGAGCGTCAGGTTCTTCCCTGGCTTCTTATTTCAGGCTCTGTCTCAAGTGCCATCCTGTCTCTCCCTCAGCTCCTTGTGACCCAATGCCATCTCCTGAGCCATCTTCCTCCTTCCCTTCTATGCTACCCATGCCTCCTCCTCTATGTTCACAGGTCACCCATACTAATTCTCTCGCCAAACTTTTCCTTTTCTCTGAAATTCTTCCCACTCCCCTTTCTTTTGAGCTTGTCAGAATCTATGTCTTTTAAATTCTTCTGAGAACCTATAAGCTTAATTTCTTATACTCCCTGAACTAAGACTCAACTGTTAGCAATGGTCAAAGACATTTCCAAAGTAACTGAAGATGCCCACAGATTGACTGAGGAATTTGATATAGACATTCAAACTTAATAACCTAGTTCCTATACTTGTTGGTCAAGGTCAGAACCAGCAATGGATAAAAACCGTTAATTGGGAAAGTCCTGAAAGATCTCCAGAATTATAACCAGGAAATCAGTCCAACTTTTTTTTTAAGATCAGGTACAGGCAATCACTATGAGACTTTATCCAGAAATTCTTAGAGATTTTCTAAAGCCTGTTATTGAAACAAAATTCAGACTTGCACACAAAAATCTGACAAACCTGTTCAGGAGTATCAACCTCAGATTTTTTTAAAGAAAATTCTGGTCTTGCTTCAGATGTTGAGTCAACCTAGGTAGTTTTTAACCCCATGTTTAAAAAGAAACTGAACCAGGACCTTTCCCATCTAGAAAAAAAAAGAAAAGAAAAGAAAAGAAAAAATCAGAATGGAATGGGGAACAGTTCACTCCAAATTTAGTTAACCTGGCAAATCAGTTCTCCATACTCTAGATGTGACCTTTAAGAAAGGCAGACAAAATTTTTAGCTTTCAGCTTCAGCAAATGAAAACCCCTGAATAAAACCAAAACCACCTACTTACTGCTGTTATTAAAAATATCCAGGATGTTGGAAATGAGATTGTTACAAATTTAAATGCTTTCAGCACCTTCAGCCATCTCTTTCCAACATTTTCCGAATTCTTAAAGATGAGCTCTGAGTAACTACAGGGCTTTTCCCAATTTTCCCTTTTAATCATCTTGGAGAAAAATTTTTCCAGCTTGGGGGTGACTCTCTTCCAGTCCTAACTGACATTGGTGCCACATTCTTGGTTCTCAACCCCACTATGAAAACACCCCACCCCTACCCTGTATTAGAGTACTAAAAAAGTTCAAATAATGGGAATCTCTAATGAGTTTCAAGAGATTCCTGTCTCTGAACATATTCCCTTTTGTTTAGACCCTTTGGGAGCTCCCTAACTCTTTTCTCCTTTTTTCTGCCCCTACCTATTTATTAGGCTGAGAATTCTTAGAGAAGAACTATGACAGAATTTCTTTCTCCCAAAAGGGGGAAATAATTCTAGAAATTGATAGTAATCATCAAAGTAACTCACCAGGTGAATTAAATGACCCTTTGACATATTATATAATGTTTATTTGGTCTCTGATAGTATTAACAGATTCTGAAAACAGTGATCATTTTGTCTCTATTGAATCTGTCACCACATTGCTTATGGGCAAAATTCACAGCCCACCTCCCATTAAATTTCACATAGATCCCTCAAAACATATTCCTGGAATTAATCAAAATCCTATGAGGAAATAAACCCATCAAGGCATAAAGCCCATAATAGAAGATTACAGGGCTCAATGCACCATATTCTTCATACTAGCCTCACCTAGTATGCTCTTTATTGGTGAGAAAACAGAGTATAGAGATCTCACCAGGAACTCTGAACAGTAAACAGCATTATTATCCCTAGACATTCTGTCATCTCGAAACCTCATAGGTTACTAACATTCACTCCCACAGGAAAAAACTCTTTATTGTAATTGATTTAGCAGTACATTCTTTAGTATTCCAGTTGATGAAGCTAGCCAATATCTTTTTGCTTTCACTTGGGTGGGGGTGGGGGGTGGGTGGAAACAAAGCAAAACAAACCAATTCATCTGAACAGTAATGCCTGAGAGTTTCACTGAGAGTCCTTATTTTTCAAAATCCTGAAGGATAATCTGGATGATATAAATTTTGCTTGAGGTTCTACTTTGTCACAATATATGTATACTTTACTTCTTTGCTCCCCTTCTCAAGCCTTCTCACAGGAAGACAGAATCCATGTTCATCTACATGACAAGAGAGAAATAGGACAATTGCTCTTCTTTGGATATAAATGATGTCCCCTTGCCTTAATCCATCCCAGTAAACTGGGAGCATCTCTGTGACCATTACAATTGTAATGAAATGTAATATAACCAGGACCATTACAATTTCGACCACCAGTTTTCAGTAGGTAAGGATTTTTCCAATTTTCTGATACCAGCTGGTTATCCTATAATTGAATTCTGACATTATCTATGGGAAGAAAACATCAGATTCCATAGGTTTAGTCCTACAAGTTTTTCCTCACTAACACCACCTTCAGACATCAATTGTAAGTTCAGGCCATCACCTGTGCTTCTGACCTACCAGCTATAGGTCAGAGGTTCCATGACCCTCAGTTTGGGTTTGAGTTTGATTAATTTGCTAGAGGAGATCAGAGAACTCAGAGAAACATTTTACATACTACCGATTTATTATATAAGAACATAGATCAGGAAGAGTGACATGGAAGAGATGCATAGCACAAGGGAGGGAGAAAATACACACAGTATGCTTTCTTAAAGCATGCCACTCTTTCCAAACCTCCATGTGTTCACCAATCCAGATGCTCTTCAAACCCTGTCCTTTTGGGTTTGTTAGAATAGGAAAAAGGAGTCCAAAATGGCAGTGGCTCAAAGACAAAAACTTCCCTGGTGGCTCAGAGGTTAAAGCGTCTGCCTCTAATGCGGGAGACCTGGGTTCGATCCCTGGGTCAGGAAGATCCTCTGGAGAAGGAAATGGCAACCCACTCCAGTATTCTTGCCTGGAGAATCCCATGGATGGAGGAGCCTGGTGGGCTACAGTCCACGGGGTCGCAAAGAGTAGGACACGACTGAGTGACTTAATTTTTAACTTTCATAGACAAAGAAAGGAGAAAGCCTGTGAAAATGGAACAAAAGAAAATCCAAGAACCAGAGTGAGATCCACCCCAGTGCGGCGGAGATCAAGCACAGCAGAAGCCCAGCTTAGCGAAAGCTCATGTGGTGGAAGCTGAACGTGAAGGAAACCCAGCACAGTTGAAGTGACAAGAAGCCTAGTGTGCTGAAAACCAGGAAAGCAGAAACAAACTCAGCAGAGAACTCACAAGGTTCAGTCTCAGATTCCAGAAGACCTCTGGTTAAGGTAGGAGGTCCTCACTCCTATGGCTGGAAGGACATGTGGCTATAAAACCTTAATTCCTTTATAATCTCTCATTTGTTTCCTCGAACCCCCTGCAAACAGGCAAGTGGCAGTAGGTGCAACTGAGGGACTCTGGCAGGGACTCCCCAGTGTGTCCCAAAGGCTCCACTATCTGCTGCACCTTAGTAGCTTTCACCCAAGTGGGTGAGGGTTCTTCTGTCCTTAACTTTCTTTGTGCCAAGGTTCAGGCCAATGGAAACTGTGACCACAGGTCAGGTATTTAGCAGACTTCCTGGCAGGTTATGAAGGGGATTCCTTGGCACATTTCCCCCCTTCTCTCATCTATGGCCACTGTTTGGTTGGGCAGGTCACCAGCTTTCCATTTCTGAAAGTTGTGTTTGAAACTGTTTTACCTAAGATTGGGACTCAAACCCGCGTGGCAGGGACTCTGTGCTATACTTAGTCACTCAGTCATGTTCAACTGGGACTTGAGTCCTGCCAAAACCCATGGTGCCTGGTTTCAGGACCTAATGAAGCTCAGGTTCTTGATTTCTCATTGCAAAAAGAATTCAGTGAGAGACACAGAGATAGGTAAGAGGTAGATTTATTCAGATTCAGAGAGAAGCACAGCCCACAGAGTGTGTGCCATCACAGAGGGTGAATGTGGCAGCCATGAAATGTGTGGTTAGTTTTTGTGAGCTGAGTGATTTCATATATTAATGAGCAGGAGGGTCATTCCAACAATTGGGGAACCACCCACTCCTTGGTCTTTTGATAGGGCCTTGGAACTGTGTCATTTGGCTTGCAGATTGAGGATCAAGGTTTGATTAGATTTGGCTTGTCTGCCATCTTGGACCCATTTGGTTTTGATCAGTTTGTGTTGTGCCCTTGGGCTATGTCATTCTCTCAAAAGTTGTGCCCTGCCCCCTTCCCTCCTGTTTCATACTCATCCTGAGCCCCGTCTGGACCCACAATGTTGCCTCTACAATCTTCTGGGGGAACAACCAAAAAATAGCTGGCCCTTGGGAGGGAAATACTGTATAATATCCAATCCCTCTAGATATTCAGGCCTTCACCTTCCATGTTTCCTACAACATGCTCAACAACAAAATCTCTCAGAGAACCCACTAAGGTGGGTGACAGTCACACAATGCCTGCTAGAAGACCATCTGTTGGTGGCATCCCTTCAAGGGCAATTGGGCTTCCAGGGACAACGTTTGCCATTTTTGGAGTTACCCCTGCAGGCCGTTTGGGCCCAAACCCTTACCACCTCTCTCCTACAGTTACAAACATATCCATGGATCAAGCCTCCACTCCACTTTTATGGAACATCTGGTCTGTTGCCTCTTATCAATTTGTTCTTAAGCCACTTACTAACTCATACAACCAGGACCCTGCCCCCATGTAGGCAACATCACTCCACCCGCTTATTATTAAAATATTCTTAATGCCCCTAACAGGACCCTAACTATGTTGTCATTACTTCTATTATTACCTAAAATGGGTCTATGGCAATGTAATGTTCACCATTGGAAATAACCTAAACTGCTCTTATGGAGGACTAGGAGAGGAAATCAGTGACTTACATTCCCTCAGAGCAATAGAGGATAAGGTTTATGGCTGTTTCACCAGATTCCCAGTCTCGGGGCACAGGCTTATATTGCTTTACATCATGTTATCTATTCCCATCCACAGTGGAGCAATGAGTTAAGATTACAGCCGCTTAATCCTACCCAGCACTGGTCAGACCTTCAGTTCAGTTCAGTTCAGTCGCTCAGTCATATCCAACTCTTTGCGACCCCATGAATCACAGCACGCCAGGCCTTCCTGTTCATCACCATCTCCCGGAGTTCACTCAGACTCACGTCCATCGAGTCCGTGATGCCATCCAGCCATCTCGTCCTCGGTCATCCCCTTCTCCTCCTGCCCCCAATCCCTCCCAGCATCAGAGTCTTTTCCCATGAGTCAACTCTTCTCATGAGGTGGCCAAAGTACTGACCTTGGGGATGCCCAACTCCATCCTGGGGGTCCCAGAAGGCTGACATGCCTCAACCTGCCCGGGGATTTGGTCTCCAGGAGGTTTTCACACCTCAACCTGCCTGGGAATCTGCACCCTGACCCGGAAACACCCGGCTCTCAGGTTGCAACAGTACTGGGTAGGATAAGCTTCAGAAAGACTCACCCCTAAGGAAGTCCACCCATGGAAATAGAAGGAAGCCTACTAGTTGTGGGACTGTGTCTGGTCTCAGCAATAACTCAGGAGTCCAACAAGAACCCCCATTGTCTTTCTGGAAAGTCTAAAGAGGGCCTGCAAAAGTTTACCAATCTGGACTTAGACCAGGTACTTCAGCCCAATAGGCTGAGCTCATAGCTCTGACTCGAGCTTTAGAGCTGGGAAAAGGAAAAAGAGTAGCCATTTACACTGACTCTAAGTATGCCTTTCTGGTGCTACATTTATATGCTGCTATTTGGAAAGAAAGAGGCCATTTGATCACCTGAGGGTCCCCAGTCAAGTATGGTGATTAAAGCCTTAGGCTCTTGGAGACAGTCCATCCACCCACTGAGATTTCAGTCTTCCATTGTAAAGGACACCAAAAAGGGAGCAGGGAAGTGGCACGAGGGAACCAAGCAGATGATCAGACAGCTAAGAGAACAGCATTATGGAACAATGACCTAATAGGGGTTGCCACTTTAGTTCTACAGACTAATTTGCCAGAAACTCCATATACTGAAGGTGAGAATCTTAAAGCTAAGAGTGAGGACTTTCAAGAAGATCATATGGGGTGATTCCAAAAGGATGGACTCCTTTTTCTGCCTGGGAACCTCCAATGGAAGTTGGTTAACTCCTTACATGCAACCACACATTTAGGGGAGAAGGCCCTCCAAAGATAACTTGAAAGATCCTTCAGAGAAAGAGGCCTCCAAATGACTACAAGGTAAGTGGTCTCCTCTTGTCCCACTTGCCAGTTAAACAACTCCCAAGGAGCTCAAAGACCCCAGCTGGCCCAGCCCATCCAACGGCATGGGACCTACTCAGGAGAGGACTGGCAGATGGACTTCACCCAGATGCCAGTTTCTCAAGGGTATAAATACCTATTAGTTGCCGGGAGCCACCACAGGAGATCCCACCCATGACAAAAGTCATGTGGAAGAGAACTGTTAAGCAAGGCTTCAGAACTCAACAGGCTCCCTAGGCTTTCTCGAACATCTACCCCAAAACCAGAATCTGTCTGTTTTACTATTTCATGACTTTCACCAACTCCTCTGACATTAACAGGGGGCTATTCCTGACCACCTTTCTCTGGAGAAAATCAACTTAGGGCTATAGCTAATAAGTCTTCTGGACATGAGAAAAATATTTCCAATCAAAACCCCTCTGTTAGCATTTTAGCTTGCTTGGCAGATATATCCAGACTCTTACAGCTACACATGTGATTATTTACAGCCTCCCAACTGTGAAAGGCATGGAAAGCCTAAAACATAGAGCCTTTCAAAGAGTTAAAGTTATTAAAGTAGTGCTAATGTAGGATTTCATTATTGGGCCAATGCTTGTTGCTAAGTTCCCATATGTCTTATCCAGTGTGCACCTGGGAGTGCATTAGTTAACATAGTTGGAAAGTAAGAAAAACAAGTGTAGGCTTGAAATTAACCACATCAGACTTTTGAGCTAATTGGTTCTTTCTTGTAACCCACTGCACCTTTGCTTCATGAGAATGTAACTCTGTTTAATACTTTTTGAGGCTGACGTAGATTAGAAATATAAGAAAAAACATTTCAAGGAAAAATAAGTTTTCTAGTTGAGAAGCCTTTATCAAAAGAGGGTCATAAAATGTTCACAGGCCTCCAAGGCCAGAAGATAATGTACACAATATTGTTTATGGGAAAGGTTTGCAGAAAAAAAATCCTGGTTTCGATAAAGACAAAACAGATGTAATGTTTGGGCTGACTCTGTATGACTTTGCATCTTTCATTTCCCTCTATGTACAAGTAAAGGTATAAAAGACCCTTTTAAAAATAAAAACAATGCGCCTCGCTTGAAGAAGCTTGGTCACCCCGTGTTTTTATTTTTTCTCTTTTTTTTTCTCTCTTACTTTCTTTTTCAGGCTGATCTCTTGCAGGATAGAGGCTCCCTGCGTTCACTTATCTGCCCGGGTTTCTAAGACCTGAACGGGAAGATGTTCTGCGCCTTCACTCCCTTGGGAGACCGGGAAGGCACCTGTGGCCTCCGTGAACAGGGCAAACTTCTTGTCTTGAAGTTTTATTGGCTTTCCCATACTTTCTATGTAAACCAAGGAATATCATCCTCTTTCTCTCCTCTATTTTCTTATCTACAGTATTCTTTCCTTATCTCTCTCTAAATCATCCGCCGACGCCGTTTTTCCTTCAGGTTCCCCTGGATCCTGTGGGGGCTAGACCCCGACTATTAGTCATGATAGATACATTCACAGGATGAATTGAAGGCTTTCCCACCCAGACTGAGAAGGCGAGGAGGTAGTAAATAAACTGCTCCATGAGATCATTCTGAGATTTGGTTTGCCCAGGTCATTACAAAGTAACAATCGGACATCATTTACTTCTAAGGTCACCGAAGGGGTCTCTAAAGCATTGGGCATTACTTATTACCTTCATTGTGCCTGGGGCCTCAGTCTGCAGGAAAAGTAGAAAGAGCCAACCAATTCTTAAAATCAGTGATAAAAAAAAAAGACAACCCAGGAGACCTCTCTGAGAAGAAAGGAGGCTTTACCAATAGCTCTCCTCTGCACCCGTATTGCCCCTAAGGAGCAGGTTGGCCTTAGTCCTTGTGAAATGCTATATGAGAGACCTTTTGTTTGTGTCATGACCTCTTCCTAGATCCAGAGGCTCAGACCCTCTGATCTTATACCATGCTCATTGAGCAATTCAAACAAGATATACGCTTATGGGGTGTCAACCAAGACCCAAAAGATTCTAAAGAGCCACCACTATATGCTCCAGGGATTCAAGTCCTAATTAAAGTTTGGAAAGATGGGTCCCCAAAGGCTCAGCTCCAGCCCACATGGAAGGGCCCCTAATACTTTCTACCCTCACAGCAGTCAAGGTAACAGAACACAACTCCAAGAGTAAAGCCATGGAAGAAAACAGAAGAGGACATGCAATATACCTGTGAGGCCCTGGGACCTCTCAGCTACCTATTCAGGACTACAAATGAGTGTCATTCTAGTGAACACCCCCAAAACTGAGTTTCTGGGGATAAGCTTTCTCAGGAGAGCTCTAAAGAGCCAACACAGCTTGGCAGAGTCTGTACTCCAAAATAGAAGATAGATCTCCTGATCCCTGAACAAGGAGGACATGAGAGATCTTGAATGAGACGTGAAATTTCTGGGTAAATACATCCAGCCAAGTTAAAGAAAATCTCACAGCCCTCAAAAAAACAAAACAAAACATTCAGATCCTACAGGATCTCAAAGAATGAGCTGGAGAGTCCCCAGGGTGGCTACTATCTGTCTTTGGGGGATCCTTCTCCTGGCGAAGGAGAATTTGGAGTTGGCTAACACCCCACCTAATCCCTGTTATCACCATATTGATGCTGTTTATAATTGCTTCATGTATTACCAATTGTCTAACCCATTTTGTCTCTGCCCACGTCAACAAGCTACAACATGCAGTGCCAGTTCAACAAGGATATATAAAACTACAGCTGACCACGGAAAATATCACTCATCATCAGAGAGAGACTGCTAGAAGGACTCTGAAGCTTTAGACTAGCAAGAGGGGGAGGCCCAATGCCCCTCGCTGTCTCAGCTCAGCAGAAAGTAGCCAGAGAGACCTCGATGCCCCTATTCCCAAATAACTGGGCCTCCCATCTTTTGAGGAGGGGAATGTTGGGTAGTTAGAATAGGAAAAAGGAGTCCAAAATGGCGGTGGCTAAAAGACAAAGAAAGGGAAAAGCCTGTGAAAAGGGAACAAAAGAAAATCCGAGACCTGGAGTTAGAACCTCAGGTGAAACAAACAGCTCTCCTGGCTAGCCCAGTTTACAAAGGCAGGCTCAGGGGGAGGAGACAAAGTATATAAAAAGAGGAGCCAAGATTGGGCCTCTCCCTTTGAGTCAGCTTGCCCTCATGCCTCGAGAGTATACCATCCTTTGCTTACCAAATAAAACTGAGGTATAAGGGAGCTGTAACACTGATCCCATTTCAAATCTTTGCTGTGAGACAGAACTGAGGATTTTACACATTCCCAGGTCAGGTTTTTATGAATGTTTCATCACATCAGTGTGACTGATTAAACCTTTGGTGACTAAACTCAATCTCCCGCTCCTTTCCTCTCCCTGGAGGTTGCAGTGAGGGTGAATGGGACTGAAAGTCCTAACCATTCCTAACCATGATGTTCCTGGCAACCAGCACCCATCCTTAGACATTCCCAAAGTCACCTTATTAACAGAGGAAAAGACACAATGCTTGTTCTCATCCCTTAGGGAATTCCAAGGATTTTAGAAGCTCTATGCTAGGAATCACATTTTATCAGAACTCTCCACCCTGATCCAAATGTCTTGGGTGGCCCTGCAAGGCATGGCTTATAGCTTCATTGAGTTACACAAGACTGTGACCCATGTGATTATGTTAGCTTTCTGTGATTGTGGTTTTCATCTGGAGACCTGAGGACTGCAGTTCTTGCTTCTTCTCTCTGTCCTCTGATGGATGAGGAGAAGAGGCTTGTGCAAGCTTCCTGATAGGAGAGACTGGCTGTGGGGAAAATTGGGTCTTGCTCTGGTGGGCAGGGCCATGCTCAGTAAATTTTTAATCCAACTGTATGCTGATGGGTGGGGCTTTGCTCCCTCCCTGTGAGTTGTATGGTCTGAGATCACCCAGTCCTGGAGTCTGAAGGCTGTATGGTAAGGCTTTGGGCAACTTCCAAGGGGACTCATATCCACATGTGCCTCCACCTCCCAGGACTGCTGCTGCCAGTGCCTCTGTCCCTGTGGCAAGTCACTGTTGATCCACACCTCCACGGGAGACCCTCAGACACTCACAGGCAGTTCTGGGTTCATCAGAGAGTTGCTTGTAATGATCTACGAGGTGATTTATTGCTTCACTCTATTGCTCCTCTTGTTCATGCCTTTTCCCCCTTTTCTTTTCAACTTTCCTCACTTTACCTGTCATTTTCATTATAATTAGTCTCGTAGGCATAGTTAATTTATAAAATGCAGCTTATCAAGATTTTTTGGTTGGAGTTCCACCTGCCTGAAAGGACAAAAATCAGCTAAAAGATTTAAGCTTACATCTGCTTTGAATTGTGCTGAAAGAAATAACCATAGACTGGAATCAGATTTTTTAGCCAAGTTGCTATCAGTTTGAAGTTTTTCTTAATCCATTTTGATAGTTCCTGTTGCTCATGTTTACCATGTCCAGGTTCTAATGGAAAGTTTTATTATAAGTAATTGATTCTAAAATCTTTAGTATCAATAGCTCATTTCAGTCCGTTAACATAATCATCATTTTTATTTCTAAATAATTATGGTTTAATTATGTTTTTAGTTAACAGTCCCCACAGCCAGTCTCTCCTTCCTGTGCAGGAAGCTTGTACAAGCCTCTTCTCCTCATCCATCAGAGGAAAGAGAGAAGAAGCAAGAACTTCAGTCCCAAGGTCTCCAGATGAAAACCACAATCACAGAAAGCTAACCAACATGATCACAACTTTTGAAATTAGCCATGCTAACAAGACTGTACTCAACCTTGAAAGAAGATCTGATGCAGTGTTTACAAGTCTACAGTTTAGCACAAGAAAATGGTATAATTCAGTAACACAATTAAAATAAGGATATGCATTGAAATTAATGGCTGCCTTACAGCAATGAATCTAGAGAGGCCAAGCTCCAATTTAGAAATGTAAGCTCCAACTATCTTCCTTCATAAAAATCACTCTGGATACACTTTCACTGGTACATCAGAAATCACTGGTATGTATACCAAACACCTGAAAACCAGGAAGCTCAAATGGAGTCTCAGTTAGGTTGTCTTATATCCCATAGGCATATTCTTATTATACAACCAGTCTTGATGGCAGAGCCTTCCAGGTTTCTGAGAAAAGTTGCAAATCACCATTCTCACTGATACCAGCAATAATACCCACAAGCTGATACTGAAATGGAACAGGACCCAGTGGTCCTTGCCCCCCTGCCATGTCCTCTTGCCTGCCTTTTGCCCTTGGAAAAGTTTAGCCAAAGGATAAGTTTAATCAGAGAAGTGAGAAATGCTGAAACAAAGGAAAATATTCAAATGAGATGAAATAAGGTAGCCATTAAGCATAGTCAAGGACCTTTAATTCTTTCTCAAAGGCTATAGATAATATTCTGAGCCATATCCTGTGAGCTGTCTTACAGATACCAAAACATCAGGTGGAAAAGTTAACTACAGGATGACCAGACTATACCCAGGACATGAGCTGCCACAATTTTGAGAATTGCCCACACAGAAATGTGAACAAATGGTCTCTGGAACTGAAGATTAACTATACCTAAAACAATCAAGATGATGCTGATCAGACCACTGATGATCAATTTGAAGATGACTGTTAGAGATGGCTATGCTGTTTCTGGATGGACACCATCCCCCCGCCCAACTCTGTCTATAAAAGCTCTCACCCCTTGCTTGTTGAGGTTGAGGATGGGGAATCAGCCTTTGGACAGATTCCACCACCCACGCACCCACAGCTGCCAGCATCTGAACTAAAGCAAATTTTCCTTTCCACAAACCTGGCCTGTTTACTGGCTTTTGAGTGGTGAGCAGCTGGACCCACAAAGCCCTTTCAGTAACAACATAAACTGTCATCAAGTTTCCAAGACTCATGATATAGAGCAAAACTATTAACCAGTATGATTTATGTTTTGACCATACATCAGTGCCTGATGGGTTCTTATTCAGTAGAAGATCTCAGGCTAATTTCAATCCTACTAGAATTAACCATCACAGTCCAAATGTCATTAATATCTTCTTCTAATAGCTCAATCTAATGGTCCTTAACTCTATTATATCATCTTGCAAATATTCTTGACATGCGAGATAAAGTGAGAAGCTCAATTAACAAAAAGCTATATTTAACAGTAATAATTTAAGTGCTGGTATGTATATATAAAATTTCAAAAATGCTCTCTTCACTCCTTGATGTACTTTATCATCAATAGAACACAGTCTATTCTGCCTTAAACTTGTTGGTTGTTCTATTACTAGGAGGTCTATCTTCTATCCTTCTTATCTGTGGTTACTAGGCATCTGCTGTCTATCTTCAACTTCAAAATATTTACTGTAAAACCCTATAACATATTCCATGGGGTCACAAGAACTTAGACATGACTGAGCATGAGCACAAGGCACGAGGGCCTATAGCATACAAAACACTTAGGATATTTTCCAAGGTATCTATTTCCTTAATATCTCCCTTTCTAATGCTTCCCCTCAACCCCCAACATGGGATTTATTTATTTCCACCCTTCAACCAATATGCAGTCCATAAGAACCATTTCACCTGTGAAGTATGCCTGTTTATTACCCGTTCAGCTCAGTTCAGTTCAGTTCAGTCACTCAGTCGTGTCCGACTCTTTGCGACCCCATGAACCACAGCACGCCAGGCCTCCTTGTCCATCACCAACTCCCAGAGTTCACTCAGACTCGTGTCCATCGAGTCAGTGATGCCATCCAGCCATCTCAGCCTCGGTCATCCCCTTCTCCTCCTGTTCCCAATCCTTCCCAGCATTAGGGTCTTTTCCAATGATTCAACTCTTTGCATGAGGTGGCCAAATTACCGGTTACAAAGGTAAATTTAGAAAACACTTTAACAACTGAGCAAAACAGTCTTCATCCCATAGTCTCATTGTTAATGTTTAAATAGTCCACTTTAGTACTCAATTTCAGTTCACTGTTCTATGTATTTTTTCTGATCCGCATTATTTACCAATCTCTGAACTATTAAATGTGACAACCAAAATCAGGCATTCTAATTGGCCGGGCAACTGCTCCTCTACTGTGATGCTCAAATTACAGGAAATGATTCTCCACTATTTCCAAAATATATTTTGTTATCAAAAAATAGGAAAAGAAGACCATGCTGGGCAGCAATTGTTGCATAGTTGCCATGGCTCCATATATTTAGTGAAACTGTAGTAGAAAAGATATAGGAGTAGGAAATAAGACATGTTCAATCAGGAAGCTGCTCAAATAAGATTTTTTTTTTTTAATTTTTAATCCTCTAAGTACTAGCCTGAAATAGTAATTTTGATTTAAGTAAGGTTTGATTTAATCTTCCTCTGAATTCCTTTCCAAAGGAATGATGTTTTTGAAGCTTATTACCTAAGAAGTCAAAAATCCTAAAATAAAAATTTAATTTTCTTTTAAACTGGAAGAATGAGGCAAGTCCAAGTCATGCCCTGAATCATAGGTATCACCTCCTACTCAGCCATCATGATCTCCTTACCAAGTAAAGGCAATAGCATACAAGCTTAATGGAAAGAGATTCTAGGGCAAGGTGAGGGTATGGGGGTGATGCCAGGAAGAAGAATGGCATCTCATTTCATTATCCAAATTTAATTATCCTTATTTCATTATCCAAATGCATTTTCTTTTACCAGTTTTCCTTGTGAATAACTGAAAGATCTGACATGAATTGAAACATGTTAAATCTATTATAATATGGTCTCTAATGAACCTTATTGTTTAAAAGATGAATACTTGAATACAGCCACTAGGGCTTGCAATAAGGAGAGGATGCAAGGGAAAAAAGTATACGTTTTAAAGCATTTATAATGAATTTATAATTCATTGATAGCATGTATACAAAACCCGTGAACAACACAGGTTTGAACAGAGTGGGTCCACTGTAAACATTTTTTTTTTTAGTCAAGGAGAATCCCAAGGACGGAGGAGCCTAATGGGCTGCCGTCTATGGGGTCACACAGAGTCGAACATGACTGACGTGACTTAGCAGCAGACATATGCTTACAGTACTACATGATCCGTGGTTGATTGACTCTGCAGATTGAAAGGACTGATTGTAAATTATACATGGATTTTCAATTATGCAGAGGGTCAACACTCCTAAATCCTGTATTGTTCAAGGTCAACTGTGTATATTTTATGGTAGTTCTGTTAATATGAGAGCTCTATTAATATTTTTACAATACTGACTTTACAAATACAGGATGATAAATCTAATTTGCTTCCAAATTAATATTTCCAAAGAGTCCCTGGCTAGTCATGAGACTAACAGGTACTTGAACCTAAAAGCTGTTTAGTAGACTTTAGAGTCACTTGACTAGGTGCTTAAGTATATTTGTACCACAATTAGCAAAACTTATCAATAAAATATTATTAATTCAATAAGTTGCTTTTTCATCTCTTATAAAAGATTTCCTACATCAAGTTAAAGGAGTATGGGAAAGATAGTGTGGTTTGTGCTACTTCAAATCCTTTATCTTAAGGAGAACACATATTTTATAGTAAATTTTTAAACAACTATAATACAGATCTATTCATTATTATTTAATAAATCTAAATATTAAAGTTAATATTCATTTAAAATAGTCAACCAAGTATGTAAGTTCATTTATGATTTTAAGGTGTATTATACTTACATATATGTATGTATAAACATATGAAATATGAACATATGAGAATTTGTATGTAAAATCTCATAAAATTCCTAACTAAATGAATATTTATCACATATTTTCTTAAAATGTAAAATATTATTTTATATTAATAAGTTTTAAAAATATTAATATTAAATTTTAATGAAAGATGACATGGTTAGTATTATGATTAATATATAGTCTGTACTCTTGACAGGAAACTGAATTACAATCAAATACTATATTTCATTGCATCTTTGCCTCTTAATTGCTTATGATGCATTCATCATAAACATCGTCTGAAGGAGACTGAAGAGATGAAAACTCAAAATAGGGTAAGAAAAACTAACATAAAAAAAACAATAAAAATATTTAACTATTTTTAATTTTTATGTTAATTTTGCCAATATGAAAAAGATCATTTTAAAATATGTTTATCATAATAATTTTAAAACAATTTAACATTTTATTGACATTGACAACCCTTCTAGCTCATTCATATTCATACTTATCATTATCAATATTAGAAAATACTAGAATGCACAGTTCACAAAGCAATACAAAAATTTTTTTAAAATATATAAATGAGGAACATATCCAATCCTTGTTGGTTTTTTTCCATTTTCTTTCCTAGTCCCAGGTGTCCATTGGAAGGACTGATATTGGAGCTGAATCTCCAATACTTTGGCCACCTCATGCAAAGAGTTGACTCATTGGAAAAGACCCTAATGGTGGGAAGGACGGGGGGCAGGAGGAGAAGGGGACGACAGATGAGATGGCCAGATGGCATCACCATCTTGATGGACATGGATTTGGGTAGACTCTGGGAGTTGGTGATGGACAGAGAGGCCTGGCGTGCTGCGATTCATGGGGTTGCAAAGAGTTGGACACGACTGAGCAACTGAATTGAACTGAACTTTTTACTTTGCCCCTTCTACCTGGAATACCCTAACCTTCCTATTATAGGCTACATTTTGTCCCTCCAAAATCCGTGTTGAAGTCTTTACTGCAGTAACTCAGAATGTAACTTTAGGGAACTAAAAAGCCTCTTGATGAAGGTGAAAGAGGAGAGTGAAAAAGTTGGCTTAAAGCTCAACATTCAGAAAACTAAGATCATGGCATCTGGTCCCATCACTTCATGGCAAATAGATGGGGAAACAGTGGAAACAGTGTCAGACTTTATTTTTTGGGGTTCCAAAATCACAGCAGATGGTGATTATAGCCATGAAATTAAAATACACTTACTCCTTGGAAGGAAAGTTATGACCAACCTAGATAGCATATTAAAAAGCAGAGATATAACTTTGTCAACAAAGGTCCATCTAGTCAAGGCTATGGTTTTTCCAGTGGTCATGTGTGAGGTGAGAGTTGGCCTGTGAAGAAAGCTAAGCACCAAATAATTGATGCTTTTGAACTGTGGTGTTGGAGAAGACTCTTGAGAGTGCCTTGAACTGCAAGGAGATCCAACCAGTCCATCCTAAAGGAGATCAGTCCTGGGTGTTCATTGGAAGGACTGAAGCCGATGCTGAAGCTGAAACTCCAATACTATGGCCACCTCATGTGAAGAGTTGACTCATTGGAAAAGAGTTGACTCTGATGCTGGGGGGGATTGGGGGCAGGAGGAGGAGGGGACGACAGAGGATGAGATGGCTGGATGGTATCACCGACTCAATGCACGAGTTTGAGTGAACTCCGGGAGTTGGTTATGGACAGGTAGGCCTGGCATGATGCAATTCATGGGGCTGCAAAGAGTTGGACATGACTGAGCAACTGAACTGAACTGAACTGAAGATTTGTAAAGTGGTAATTTAGTCAAAATAAGGCCAATAAGGTGGTGACCTAATCAACTATGAATGTAAACGGAATTTAGAAAGATGGCAATGACGACCCTGTATGCAAGACAGGAAAAAGACGCAGCTGTCTATAACGGACTTTTGGACTCAGAGGGAGAGGGAGAGGGTGGGATGATATGGGAGAATGGCATTCTATCATGTATACTATCATGTAAGAATTGAATCGGTAGTCTATGTCTGACGCAGGATACAGCATGCCTGGGGCTGGTGCATGGGGATGACCCACAGAGATGTTGTGGGGAGGGAGGTGGGAGGGGGGTTCATGTTTGGGAACACATGTAAGAATTAAAGATTTTAAAATTAAAAAAAAAAATAATTAAAAAAATAAATAAAAAAAAAAAAAAAAAAAAAAAAAAAGGAAGAAACACCAGGAATGTGCTCACGCAGGGGAAAGACCATATTTCAACACAATAAGAAGTCAGTCATCTGGAAGCCAAGGACAGAGGCCTCAGAAGAAACCAAACTAGTCTTTGACACCTTGATCTTGTACTTTTAGTCTCCAGAACAGTGAGAAAATAAATTCATTGTTTCAGCTACCCAGTCTGTACTATTTTATTATGAATGCCATAGCAAAATAATATACTTGCTTTCCCCCATCTCAGTATTTCCAAGTTCTATCAATCCAGCACAAGCCTGTAAAAGGCTGCCTATTCCACGATATCTTCTTTCTTTCTTTCCTTCCCTATTCAATGGCAGTAATCACCGCATATTTTTAATTCACAGAATACCTTGTCACTTTAATTTCTACAAATAAACATATGCCTTTGAAAAATGTCCCTCTAGGAATCCTTCAAAGTGCTGAAAATATTTTCTTGATGCATCAAATCATGTTGAATGAACAAATGGAGAGACATATGATGATAGCATAAACAGATGGCAGTATCAAAGGAAGACTTTCTTGAGATAAAAGACGTGATAGAGATTAAAGGTACAGAATGATTTCAAGATGGATAAAAACATAGTTGTTGTTCCATTTAATGGCTGTGATTTTAGTGGATTTACTTTCACCTTGTAGGGTGAAGGTAAGGCTAGGAATCTGAAGGGTGTTTTGAAGAAACACTCAAGAGAATGTTTAAGAAACCTGCATACACACCGAGGAAATCAGAATTGAAAGAGATATGTGTACCCCAATGTTCATCACAGCACTGTTTATAACAGCCAGGACATGGAAGCAACCTAGATGTCCATCAGCAGATGAATGGATAAGAAATCTGTGGTACATAAACACAATGGAGTATTACTCAGCCATTAAAAAGAATACATTTGAATGCGTTCTAATGAGGTGGATGGAACTGGAGCCTATTATACAGGGTGAAGTAAGCCAGAAAGAAAAACACCAATACAGTATACTTAACGCATAATATATGGAATTTGGAAAGATGGTAACGATAATGATTGGAGAAGACTCTTGAGAGTCCCTTGGACTGCAAGGAGATCCAACCAGTCCATTCTAAAGGAGATCAGTCCTGGGTGTTCTTTGGAAGAACTGATGCTAAAGCTGAAGCTCCAGTACTTTGGCCACCTCCTGGGAAGAGTTGGCTCATTGGAAAAGACTCTGATGCTGGGAGGGATTGAGGGCAGGAGGAAAAGGGGACAGAGGATGAGATGGCTGGATGGCATCACTGACTTGATGGACGTCAGTTCGAGTGAACTCTGGGAGTTGGTGATGGACAGGGAGGCCTGGCGTGCTGGAATTCATGGGGTTGCAAAGAGTTGGACACGACTGAGCAACTGACCTGAACTGAATGATGACCCTGTATGAGAGACAGCAAAAGAGACACAGATGTATATAACAGTCTTTTGGACTCTGTGGGAGAGGGAGAGGGTGGGATGATTTGGGAGAATGGCATTGAAACATGTATAATATCAGATATGAAATGAATCACCAGTCCAGGTTCAATGCAGGATACAGGATGCTTGGAGCTGGTACACTGGGATGACCCAGAGGGATGGTACAGGGAGAGAGGTGGGTGGGGGGTTCAGGATGGGGAACATGTGTACACCCATGGCAGATTCATGTTAATGTATGGCAAAACCAATACAATATTGTAAAGTAATTAACCTCCAATTAAAATAAATAAATTTATTTTAAAAAGAAAATGAATAGCAGACAATTGAAAGGATTATTCAGCAGTAATGAAGATTTTGTTTTTGGTAGTAATGTTAAAAAGTACATGATGCTGAGAGAAATGGTCAAGTAACGTTATTCAATGACCTTCTGTAAACTAATCTATAAAAGTAGCAATTGTTTTATGGAAAGTATTAGCATGTCACTTCTAGGTGATAAAAATAGCACTCAGTATAGTTGATTTAAGGGGTTATGGGAAACCAGACACTCAGAACGTGGAATCCTGGCTTTAAACAAAGCCAGACCCATGTATGATACTTTGCTGCAGTTATGGGCTTGGGTAGCTTAAAGGGCCCTGGGTACTTACTGACTGGAGGAAGGAAAAAGGTACACAGTTCATGGGAGGGATGGAGGGTGGAAAAACTTATTTCTGAATAAGAAATTCTGAATGAAGAATCCTCTCCATTGTAGATTACATACAAGGATTAATCTTAACCTGGAATTTCACTTATTCCCAGTAGCATATGATTATGAGGAATTAATCATCTAAGTAACAGGAGAACCTGAAAGTGACAAAGAATGATATTTAAATATTAGCACTGAGCCTTAATTCTATAATTATCTCTTGCCTATTCTGGCAGGGTAGGAGTGATTGGCTTTAGAAAAATAAACAAGCAAAAGACAAATGAGGCCTGCAGAACTCCACCTACAACAAAGATTTAAACAGAGTCCCACTTTAACAGCCAAGGTCAGTATAAGTATTTTGACAAGCCAGTGACACATGATGTGAAGGGTATCAGAGGTTAGATGTCATGGAATACTGTAAAGTTTGCATTTTAAGAAATTAAAATTCCGATTTTAAAACTACTGCCTTCATTTTCTTACATTTCCACATGCTTGAGTGGGAGAAAGAGGTACAGTTAGAATAGGGTTCTCAAAATATGATTTAAAAAATCCTTGTGGCCCCCCAGCACTCTTAGGGCCTCACGGTTCTCCTTTTCTAAATTTGTATCTGTTTGAGGCTGAATTTTATTTATTACTCTACAAATATACAACACTTTACAACATACTGAATACAGAAGCAGGTATTAGCACTCAACTATCTTCTATGAAGTTGGCTTCAAGAGGTTTCAGTTCAGTTCAGTCGCTCAGTCGTGCCCGACTCTGCGACCCCATGAATCACAGCACGCCAGGCCTCCCTGTCCGTCACCAACTCTCGGAGCCTACCCAAACCCATGTCCATCGAGTTGGTGATGCCAGCCAGCCATCTCATCCTCTGTCGTCCCCTTCTCCTCCTTCCCCCAATCCCTCCCAGCATTAGGGTCTTTTTCAATGAGTCAGCTCTTCGCATGAGGTGGCCAAAGTATTGGAGTTTCAGCTTCAGCATCAGTCCTTCCAATGAACACCCAGGACTGATCTCCTTTAGGATGGACTGGTTGGATCTCCTTGCAGTCCAGGTAAATGATCATTCTTAAACATTTTTTTTCACCTAAATATGTCATTTTACTTAACATATTATGAGTTTATCATGTGATTTTAAAATAATTCACAAACATGCTTTTAAATTACAGGTTGTAATTTCTAACATGGTAAATATCAAAGGTACAACATATACAAGCAAAACGTCCTCCAAGTCATTAAATAATTTTTAAAGTGTAAAGGTGTCCAAGACCAAGAAGTTTGAGAACTGCCAATCTACTCCTCCGTGAATCACATGTAGTCTAGTTTATCTATGAGAAAATACTCATCTTGGTTTGTCTAGGGGAGCATGTCATCTACCATGAGCATCCAGGGGGAAATGATGCTTGTTTTCTATGCTGGTGGGCTCTAATGAGGGAACCACCAAAAGCCTGCTCCTACCAACCCCATGAAGAAAACAATTTCATTTTAGTTTCTATCTTTGTTGTTATCTGTGCATGTTTGTCTTCCAAGAAGGAAATACATTCTTCCAGGGAAAGATAAAATGACTTACTTTAGTCATCATATTTCTTCTTTCATCTTTTCCCGCTGAGAGCAGTGCTTGGTGTAGAACAAACCACTAAGAATTATTTGTTGATTAAAACCGAGTCAACACCACACAGGGAAAGTATCTATAGAAGCTATCTAGAGAATATAAACCTGGTAGCTGGAGAGAAAGAACTGAACCTCAAAAAGTTCTGCAAATAAAAATAGGGTTAGAGGGGATGCATATATCCATATATATCTGTATCTTTATTTATATCTTTATAGATGCAACTTAGTGACTGAACAACAATGTGTCCATTTATGTCACAGGGGAAAAACAGACTGAAAAACACTGTCAAAAAGTCTAATTCTGTTTTGCTAATATTTTATATATATATATACACACATACACACATTACCCCCAGGAAAATATAGCAGTTATCTTGACCCCTACTTCATGATTAATGAATCATTCATTGTTAATCCTCAGACATAAAAGTCTGGCCCCATTGTCTTTTTTAAAACTTCCAAATGGTTTCTCAAAAGAATTTAGAAAGCCTTTAATAAGTCAAAACAATGAGACTATAGACATGAAAGTACACCATTAGCAGCTTTTCAAAAAGTGTCCTAGAGAAATGCAGACTATGAATACTTCAAGAAGTTGCAATTCCCTGTTGTGTTTAGGGAGTATATGCTATGGCAAAGTTAATCTGCAGCCTTCTTATGAGAAAGAAAATGATCAGGAAAGAATCCCCAGAGGAGTAATTATCTTCTATTATCTCTGAGTCAATTTGAGCCTTTGACACAAGTCTTAGAAGGATTTATTCTCTATTATCTACCTCTTTTTATTCTAATACCAGAATCAAAATTGGGCCACAATTTATTAGGGAATTCTGCTTAATTAAAAATCTACAGGTTGTTTTTAATCTATATCTAAGTATTCTTTCCCAGATACGTGTGAGCCATCTTATAGCCTTTGACACAAGTTTCCTCTTTGCCTATAGTAATCACCATCTGTGTGACCATATACTTCTCAAATATCAAAGTAAACAACAGTATCATACAGAAAAGCTGCCTGTGTATATCAATTCTTAAAATAAGAATCAAAGCAACATCCTTATTTTCCTAAAGATTTAGTGGCAACAATAGTTCATATCTTTAAAACACTGTAAAAATATGTTCTTTATCACATTTGGTTCACAATTCATAAGTAATTAAACGATTTCAAATTTTGCAATGAAGCAATATCTAAAGAGGCAAAATGCTTCTCATCTAGTATCAGTCTATGAATCGAAAACAAAAACTTGTTTTTTCTTTCACTGCCAGAGATTTTATCAGGAGAGGAAGTTTAATGCACAATATTGTGACACTAAATTGTATTCTATGTTCACTGCCTTAAACAGTTAAGAAATGTTATTTGTTTCATTTTATTTTTGTCTTTCTCGATTCAATGAAGGTAGTCAGAAAACAGAATCTTATGAAGACAACTTTTTATAAGAGCTTTAACTCACTATCTGCATAAAAAGCTTCCATGTCTCCAAAAAGCTTCAAAGACTAACTCACTGGTACTCTCTGGGGTCCCTGAGGTTCTTGTATGGTTCTGCAGGTTTTAGCAATTTTTCTTATTACTACTTACATGGCAGGTGATATCATGTTAACACCTACTAGAATGTGTGCTTGCATATTGTTATGCTCTAAAATTTTCTCAGTTCACTGGTAGCTCAGATGGTAAAGAATCTGCCGGAGATTCTTTTATTTATTTATCTATTTATTTATTTATTATTTTACTTTACAATACTGCTCAATGTATGCCAGAGATCCTTTAATGCAGATTCTCTTCAATGCAGGATAGCCAGGTTCGATTCCTGGGGTGGGAAGATCCCCTGGAGAAGGAAATGGCAACCATTTCCTTCTGGAAAATTCCTGCCTGAAAAATTCCACGAACAGAGGAGCCTGGCAGGCCACAGTCCACAGAGTCACAAAGATGTGGACACAACTGACCTACTAACATACACAGGGTAAGTATCAATAGGATAGAACCCACACAAGATATCTTTTTTTTATATCCTCAATGACCTTTAGGAGAGTCAAGGGGAAACAAGTTTGAGAATTACAGCATTAGTTAATCTAAAAGGGAAGGGATGAAACTGAAGTCCCTTTTTTGGGTGAAGGTCGGTGTCATGGTGAGAGAGAGGAAGTGCATTTCTCACACTTGGGAAGTAGCAGAGATTCAGTCAGTTCAGTTCAGTTACTCAGTGGTGTCCGACTCTTTGCGACCCCATCAATGGCAGCACGCCAGGCCTCCCTGTCCATCACCAACTCCCGGAGTTCATCCGAACTCATGTGCATCAAGTCGGTGATGCCATCCAGCCATCTCATCCTCTGTCATCCCCTTCTCCTTCTGCCCCCAATCCCTCCCAGCATCAGGGTCTTTTCCAATGAGTCAACACTTCGCATGAGGTGGCCAAAGTACTGGAGTTTCAGTTTGACCCAGTTTCCTTGCAAGGTCTCTGGGTGGTGACAGGATCTCAGAAGGCTCAACACTATGCCCTAAGCATTTTACTTCTGCCAAATTTTAGTCACTGGGAAGAATGTAGTGTAATTGCCTGCCTCCATGGAAGTAGATGACCACCAGAAACTAGAGTATTAGGGACAACTGGAGAAGACTCTTGAGAGTCCCTTGGACTGCAAGGAGATCCAACCAGTCCATTCTGAAGGAGATAAGCCCTGGGATTTCTTTGGAAAGAATGATGCTAAAGCTGAAACTCCAGTACTTTGGCCACCTCATGCGAAGAGTTGACTCATTGGAAAAGACCCTGATGGTGGGAGGGATTGGGGGCAGGAGGAGAAGGGGACGACAGAGGATGAGATGGCTGGATAGCATCACTGACTCGATGGATGTGAGTCTGAGTGAACTCCGGGAGTTGGTGATGGACAGGGAGGCCTGGCGTGCTGCCATTGATGGGGTCGCAAAGAGTTGGACACGACTGAGCTACTGAACTGAACTGAACTCTGATGTACTTAAAGTATAACAGATTTTCTCTTTTTTCCAGGCAGCTTGTGTAGTTATTTGTTTGTCCAGTGACCCTATATGTCTTTGGGAAAATTTTTCTGGTTTGTCTATTCTTGACATAGAAAGATTCCATGTACTTGGTCCTCATTATAGAAGTCAGAGCCACCTTATTTTCATACACTGGTTTAAACAGGAGGTAGGCCCAAGACTAAGGTCTGACAACAACATGTTCTCTCCTGAGACTCTAAATGTTGAATGAGTGATACAGAGATGGAATGAATGCTTGAGACTATTCTTTATAGTGAGCCTGGTGGCAACAGCAATAAGAATGTCCTGCTTCTTTCCTTCTAGGATTCCTTGAATTCCTGGCTATCTTGAGTCTGTTCCCTTAGACCTCTTCCCATAAATTTCTCTGTGCTTAAGTCAGCCAGAAATCTCCCTAACATGACATTCTTAAAGAGATAAAAGACCACCCCCATTAGAACAAACACAATTCCCAAACCACTGTGGCTAAGAATCCCTCATGTGCGTAGAGATGAGGACATAGAGCTAGACTAAACAATTATAAAAATATTTTAAAAAATATCTTGATATGTTAAATTAAAAAGACAGGAAACATCCACCAATTTTTAGTAATTTGGCATTTACGGTCAAAATCAGCTGCCTATATAAAGTTTTTGCTTCTGGCTTAAGTTTCATCTATTCAACAATCTCTTGCTGTCGTGAATGCACAGATGATGAAATCCAGAATCAGAGACATATAAAAAGCTGCCTGGAAAATTAATCTTTTAACAAAAAAGTGTGTCATTTAAAATTTGGCAGTCTTTTTATTTGCTGCTGACTAGAATAAGCAGAAAATCACAGCCGATGGTGATTGCAGCCATGAAATTAAAAGACGCTTACTCCTTAGAAAGAAAGTCATGACCAACCTAGATAGCATATTAAAAAGCAGAGACATTACTTTGCCAACAAAGGTCCATCTAGTCAAGGCTGTGGTTTCTACAGTGGGCATGTATGGATGTGAGAATTGGCCTGTGAAGAAAGCTGAGTGCTGAAGAATTGATGCTTTTGAACTGTGGTGTTGGAGAAGACTCTTGAGAGTCCCTTGGACTGCAATCAGTCCATCCTAGAGGAGATTAGTCCTGGGTGTTTATTGGAAGGACTGATGCTGAAGCTGAAACTCCAGTACTCTGGCCACCTCATAGGAAGAGTTGACTCACTGGAAAAGACGCTGATGCTGGGAGGGATTGGGGGCAGGAGGAGAAGTGGACGACAGAGGATGAGATGGCTGGATGGCATCACCAACTCGATGGACATGAGTTTGGGTAAACTCCAGGAGATGGTGATGGACAGGGAGGCCTGGTGTGCTGCGATTCATGGGCTTGCAAAGAGTCAGACACGACTGAGTGACTGAACTGAAGTGAACTGTTATATAAATGCAATAACAAGGGAAAGAACTTTTTTGTTTACCTATTCACAGAGCATCTGTTGCCAGTATTCTTTGATATACTTAGTGGATTTTAGATAGCACATGGGCAACTGTGAAGTAGGAGCATTATACAGTGAGCAAGAGAACAAGCTTTGGAGTCAGATTGCTCCTGAATTTTGGTGCCACCAAATATCAGCTACATGTACTATTCAGGGAAGTTTCCTTAATTTTTCTTATTTCTTTGACCCTCAGTTTACATATTTATAATATAGGGATATAATAGTACCTGCATCATAGGGTTATTATGAAGATTAAAAGGAAATACACACAGCTGAATAAATTATAGCTATTTCTATCAGGGGTTAAGGAAGATGTTTAAAGAACCTTTTTAAGTTCCTTAAACATTCCCTTTGCAGTTCATCAGTTATTAGGGCCTTTTGATATTTTGTGATGGGTGTGACTGAGGTTCACTGATGGAGGAAGGGGACCAATATCTTCAAATATGAACTTACAGAAAGTAACGAAAGAGTCTATCAGGTGGCACAGATGGAGGAATCATCAATTTAGTCAAAGAGAAAATTCAACAGCCATTAAATTGTAAAAGAGATTTTTTTTCCTCCTATCCCAGGTTTGAATTATATTAGCTGAAAAGGATCTGACTGAATGCTTAACAGAACTAAGAAAATTGTTCAACAAGGAAGCTGACTGAGCAGGAAATGGTTTGAATTGAGGTTGGTAAAATTTTCTTGAAATTTAGTAAGGACTAAATACACATTTTGTTGGTAAGGTTGAGCCATTCTGTTCAAAACAAATTTTCTGCTGTTTTCATGTAGAGAATGAATTTGAATGATTCATGAAGAAGCAATTTTAAAAGAACAAAAGGGAGGGAAAAAAAGAAATGTCTTTGCTAAGCTAGATAAGTAGTAAATTTTGAAAGTAAAAGCAGGAAAAGAAAATGGCCTCTAAAATAAATGTGTAGGTTTCAGAATGCTGGAGTTACATAATTCTCAAATTCAGTGACTTCTTAAACTAAAACAAAGGTAATATAAGCTTTATATTATATAAGTTTTATATTAAATAATAAAAATAACTTTAGTGATATAAAGTTTAGCATATGATAATATCATGTTCACAATGTTATATGTTTGATAGTGTCCTAGTAATTTTCTCTTTCAAAAACAGAAATGAAGAGTTAAATGCTACTAGAAAGTCTTATATATTTTTAATGTTTGTGTACTTCAAAAGAATTTGCTAAAATTGTTAGGTAGTTAGAATAGGAAACAGGAGTCCAAAATGACCGTGGCTAAAAGACGAGGAAGGGAAAAGCCCACGAAAATAGAACAAAGGAAGGTCAAAGGAAGGTCCGAGGATCAAGGATCGGAGCGAGGACTTCAGGTGGAACAAACAGCACTCCTGGCTAGCCCAACTTACATAGGGCAGGCTCAGGGGGAGGAGAAAACATATAAAAAGAAGAGCCAAAGGGCTCTCTCTCTCTCCCATGCTCTCTCTCTCTCGCTCTCTCTCTCTCTCGCTCTCTCCTGTGCACTGGAATGCTCCTCCACTCTCTTTTTGCATCTTTGGGTTGGCATGCCCTCACGCTTTGAGGATGGATTCTCCTGCTATCTTATAAATAAGATAGATCTGTAACACTGATTTGTCTGAGAGCTATAACACGGTTTGTCCAAGACCCGAGAGTTGTGACACGCCAAGGGCTTTAATGTCCATTGCTCCACATCTTTGTTGTGACAAGACAGAATCGAGGAGCATATGCTCGCCTGACAAAATGAAGGTGATATCCTGAGATTTTGGGCATTTTTCAATTTATTTCCAACAATAAATTAATGCAGTAATAAATTAAGCATTCTATAGACAATCTTTGGAAAGTTCTGCTGCCAAATGAGATGACATAGTCTAAACAATGGAGAAGGAAATGGCAGCCCACTCCAGTGTTCTTGCCTGGAGAATCCCAGGGACAGGGGAGCCTGGTGAGCTGCCATCTATCGGGTCGCACAGAGTCAGACATGACTGAAGTGACTTAGCAGCAGCAGCAGTCTAAACAAAATATCTTTCAGCCAGAACAACCAAAAATATATATGTAAACAAACAAAAAGAATCATGTATTTATTAAAAGCACCAAAGAGCAATAAGCACAAAAAGTGGAAGTGTCAGTCACTCAGTCATATCTGACTCTTTGCAACCCCATGGACTGTAGCCTGCCCGGTTCCTCTGTTCACGGGCACAAAGAAACCCAAAGAAACTAAATCTTAGTGATAGGTAAGTCCTATTTGGTTGGGCTAGTAAAGATCTGTGATTACTGTGTCACTGTGTTCAAGTGAGTAGAGGACTGTACCTGCGGAGGCAGAGGAAATCTGCTTGATTAAAGAGACTCCAGAGGAATTTTTAACAGCCACATGGCCACTGTGAAATATTTGCCTGAGTAAGAGTCCGAGCTGAAGAGCTAGACCTCTTCACATTTCTTTTGATTCTCTTGGATGGGACTCTTGCAGAGTTTGAAGTAATTTGGGTACAGCGGAGTGTAAGGTCTTGGTTAAGAACAGACAGACCTCAGGTTTGTCCAATTCTTCAGTTTCCTACTTGAGAAACGGTTCTCCACAGACACAGGATACATAGCTTTTAATAGCTTTTGAAACAGGAGGTAAAATTAAATTAACTATAGCAGTAATACAGCTCCAGCTCAGTTTAACTGCTGACTGGATTGCATCAAAGTGTACATGGAATAGGATAGACCAAATGCCAGGTCACAAAAAAGTCTCAATACAGTTTTTAAAAAGTTCAAATCATTCAAACATCTTCTCTAATCACATGAAATGAGAAATCAATAATAGAAAGAAATCTGGAAAATTCAAACATAAAAAAGTCAAATAGATCAATCAACTAAGGTATCAAAGAAGTAATCATAGGGAATTAGAAAACACGGCATGCCAAAAGTTACGAGATGCAGCAAAAGCAGTGGTCGGAGGGAAACTTATAGTAGTAATGTCTATTTTAGAAAAGAAAGATCTCAAATCAATAACTCTGCGTTATGGAAGTAGAAAAAAAAAAGAAGAAAATCAAAGTCAAAGAAAACAGGAAGAAGGAAGTAGTAAAAATTAAAGTGGAGATAAAACAGTTCTGTCTCTCTAAAAGCGGCCCAGCAGCAATGCATCAGAGGCACTTTTCCCATGACTAAGTCTGAAGTATAGGCCTAGCCTTCAGATTTTGCTCTACAATACTAAATACAATATAGTGTAATATCTATCTAACATAATATTTATATGCAATTATATGTCATGAAAGATGATACTAAGAATAACAGTACTGAAAAGGAAACAGGATTCCTGAAATACAGTTGATTCTCAAAATTAGAAAAACAGCAGTTTAGGTTAGCAGTTTTTGTTGCCAAAAGCAAAAATGTCTTCAAGGTTATCTGAGCCAGGCAATGGCATCCCACTCCAGTACTCTTGCCTGGAAAATCCCATGGATGGAGAGCCTGGTAGGCTGCAGTCCATGGGGTAGCTAAGAGTCATACACGACTGAGCGACTTCACTTTCACTTTTCACTTTCATGCTTTGCAGAAGGAGATGGCAACCCACTCCAGTGTTCTTGCCTGGAGAATCCCAGGGACGGGGGAGCCTGGTGGGCTGCCGTCTATGGGGTCGCACAGAGTCGGACACGACTAAAGCGACTTAGCAGCAGCAGCAGCAGAGCCAATGATGGAGGACAAGGGGTCGACTTCAAATCGATCACCAGACAAACTGTATACATCGTGTTAAAAAAAAGTTGGAATTTTTCTGAATGGGCAACAAAAAGTAACACTTTTCCCTTTTAAGTTAAAAAAGAAAGAAAGAAAATATAAAAGTAAGTATAAAGGTCATTCCATCTGAACTCAAATGAGCATTTTCATTTTTAACAATGAATCCAATCAGAAAGTGTGGGATTGGGTATGCAGCTCAATACATTGGTTACTTCTCTTCCTAAATTAGACTGTGCACCCTGCCCCAGATGGTTCAGTAGGGAGCCTGCCCTGTACATTCACACAAGGCATCTTGCCTTCTGACTTCCTTTGAAACAAAGAGAAGCTGTAACACTAACAACCCACCCCATGACTTAAAGAACATCCTGTAAACAAGCTAACAACTAAGACTTTTTAAATATCAACTGGAGCCTGGTGGGCTGCTGTCTATGGGGTTGCACAGAGTCAGACACGACTGAAGCGACTTAGCAGCAGCAACAGCAGCATTTTTCATGAATCAGAGAGATGAATCAAAAAGGATGCTAGGCTTATGTGTGCTATGAAATAGGTAATAAACTTCACAAAACACTGATTTTATACTTTTAAATAATATAAATTGCTTATGAAGAAAATAAGATATTATGCACACCTGGCTTAATCTTTTAACAGCATGAAAAAATAAAATGAAAAAATTCTCCTTTGTATCACAGTGCTTCAGTGCCTTCCCTTGGGAAAACCACTGTGTTAATATATATTCTTTCAGAAATATTTGATAGTTATTTAAGAGTATGTGTGCACGTGTGTGCATGCCAAGTTGCTTCAGTCGTGTCTGACTCGTTGTGACCCTATGGACTCTATAGCCCACCAGGCTCCTCTGTCCAGAGGTTACTGTACTTATAATTCTTCATTTTGAATTTTTCATTTTATGAGAAACATTGAGGATGTTTTCATATCATCACATGTAAATCTATCTTACTCTTCTTAATAGCTGCAAAGTATTCCAGTGGATGAATGTATTATACATTTAATGTCCTACTGATGATTGTTTTAATTATTAATAGTCTCTTATTATTACAATAAAAGCTGCAATAAAAGCTTTGCCCTACAGAATCTTTGTGTACAGTGGATAAATATTACTCTTCCCAGCATCTTTAGCATTATTTTGTACCACTAAATATTTCATCTTTTGCCAGTTCACTGCTCAAAAATAGCTCTTAGATAATTTTATTTGCTTTTCTTTATGAGTTATGGTGAATAGCTTTTCATATGGTTAGAGTATTTTTTGTTAACTCTACATTCATCCCCCCTATTTTCCTGTTAGCTTTTTGAAAGTCCATGGTTTGAAATATTTAAATAGGCCTCATATTGCAGCTTTTACAACATACAAGGTACTACTTGTGATATATTCAGGCTCTCAGAGAAAGGAATTAAAGAAGTGTTTAGTAGCTCAGATTTTTTTTTCCAAGTCATTAATAAAATTAATATGGTTAACAATTTAGGTGAGATCAAATGAATTTCTTCCTGCATCATTTATAGATGTAAGAAGGGTTGTGAGATATACCAATGAAAACATGTTGCTAAATTTAAATGGGTTGTCAAAAACATTTGCCATAAATAAATGTCACGTTTTCTATTCAATGTAGCATGGTATCATGATTCGTGTCTATTTTGTCAGCACCAATCCATGTGGCTTGAGATTGGGCAGATGCTACAAATTGCCAATTGCAGAAATGCATGGTTTGTAAGTTTTCCATCCAAAATCAAGAAAATTTTCTTCTGCATAGTAATTACTAAAGATGTTCATGACTGATTATGACCCTTTAGGGAGTCCATAAAACAAGACTTGGAATATTATTTTAAGGTCCTGAAGAGAGAAATAGATAGCCACTAATAGAAGAATATTATTATAAGACAGTCTTCGTTTACAAGAGAAAATTAGATTCATTAGTTAGCTCAGTGCATTTTCAAACAATCTAAAGCATGTGGACAGAGCAGATATTTTATGTATTTTCCATGTTTAGAGTTCTCAAAATATTGGGTAAGCTTATGTTTCCAAGCAGTTATATTTTTATAGTCCCTTTTCATCAGTGATGTTCTTAAACCATGTTCTATAATCCCTAACAACTCAGTTACTGTCTTGATAATAAGGGCTTATTCTGGGGAGAATAATCTCTAGATTACTCAGTAAATCACACTATCAATATGAACACTGCCCAAATTCTAGTTAGTGTCTTTCTGGATTTGATTTCTTAACTGTTTCTTCAATAAAGGCTACAATAAATTCATAAATGTAATAAATAAATAAACTTTTGCTTATAAAAAGTTATTAAATATAAAAAGAACTAATAAGGAACCTTTTTAAAATGGCACAAAAGAAGATTTTCTGAAATTATGAGTGATTGATTACCTTCATAGAATCAGAATTATATTAAAAATATTCTCACTTATTTAAGGAATATTTATGATTTGATTACTATATATTAATAACAACCACTGTTTTATATGCTGTGATATGGCATGAATGAAATGGACAAACACCCCTAACTCATGCAATTTCCATTCAGTAAAGCAAAGAGAAAAATAAAGGAAATCTGAATAGAAAGAAATATTCAGTAGGGTGACTGTGAAAAAGAATAATAGTTTCCTTCAGCATCTTGTTCTAGAGATTTGTAAGATTAAGAATTGATCTTCAGAAACAGAAAGCAATTCAAGATTTTGAAACATCTAAAAAATCAGGCCACATTATATTAATTATGTTATAGTTGGCAAAATCAGGCTACTATTTTAAGTCTGACTTCTTTCCCAAGTTTATTACATCTTTGCATTGTCACGGCATAAAGACTTATATGATTCTTTGTAAACTGACATTAAACTTTAAAATTGGATTTCCTAAAATGTCCCTTAATTGAATAGTTTCTCTGACACTCAACATGGGGAACTCCTGGTCCTGGTTTCTTATGTGTCCTTCCCTAGGCTGCCGTGTGTATATATATATATACACACACACACATACACACACACACACACACACACACATACTCAAGTAAATAAATTATCTTTCTTATTTTTATACAAAAAAGAAAACACACATAAGATACTTGCTATTCTGTGAATTTTTAAGTTTCTTTAAAACTTTGTGGACACCTTTTGTATCAGTATAGAGCTCCTTCCTATTTATAACTGCACAAGATTCCTTTTTATGGATGCACCATATTTTTGTCTGTTTATCTTTTACTGCTGATATCTGACTACCGACATCACTCTAAGTAAAGATGCTGGGGTATTTTAGTGGTATTTTTTTGTAATCACCTAAAATATTCTTTTTTTACCTCCATCATTTTTTAATCTGGTTGGAATAAAACTCGACTATAAATTTTAAACCTAGTAATGTTACTTTAGAAAATGTTTGGATTTGTTGCTTGCATTTTATTTTTTTAAGTAACTGTATTTCACTTTTATTTATGTAGAGTATGGAAAAGAATGGGATTCAATCCACTTGCAGAATAAATGGGAAAAAAATCAATTGGCAGGAGAGAAAACAGTACAATGCTGAAATAGGCCAGATAGAATGTCAGGGGCTGAATAGAAAAAGATCTCTAATCTCTATGATATAAAGAAAGCAAATATAATGGGGGGCTGATCTACCATATAAATCCCCTCTTGAAAGATATATATTCACACACGACTGAAGTAAAATTTTTAGGATAACAAACTCTCGAGGCAAAAAGAACTCAAGAACATAAAAGTCCACGGGTAAAAGACAGATGACAAGGTATGAAAGAGGAGCATCTGGTGGAAATAAATATGTATTTATTGCATGCCTGTCGGTTCCTGCCTTCGCCCCTCCTCATTAGGAGCCAGGTTCCCTTTGGGGAAGTGACATTGACACTCTTTTGTCATTTACACCACGTTTGCCTAATGGTGTGACGCCGTGCAGTTGGAGGTAAGACTGAATTCATCCTTGACTCTAGGAAAATTTTATTTACTGAAAAAAAATTGTCTTGGTTACCAAAGCACAAGTGATCAGTAAAGAACTTGAGACTCTGGCCAGGAAAACCATATAATGAATGTCTACCTTCATCTAAACATCGGCCATGTTACTGCCATGAAAAATACCTGCTGTGGTTGAAGACGGCACGTGGAGGTGCACATCTCAAGAGAATCACAGCAAGCTGACCTTATGGACCTATTTGAATCATGCCTGCTCATCACACTTCCTTTGGAACTTTTAGGTAAGTGACAACAACAACAGAAAATCCCCCTTAATGTATCAGTAAGTTTGGTTCGTGTTTTTTATTTCTATCAGTTGGAAGTATCCTCACTGATATAAATGAGGGGCAGGGGAGAAGAAGGGGATGGTAGACAGAAAAGCTGAAAATTAAACTTGGTCTATGGCTTGTATTCATTTATTTAGAATTCTCTTGAATTTCTCTGTATAATTTTTCTGGAAAAGGACATTTACACCACAAATAATTAATAACACAGATGAAAGTATATACAGGAATAGTATCAGGCAAACTGTGATATATGTTTGCCCTACTCCTTGTCATATAAGGTCATCGTCATCCAAAGCCCAGCACCTATATACCTGCTGACAAACAAAGCTGTTTGTAAACAAAGCTGACTATATATCAGGTTTCTGAGTCCATATCTATATTTATATCTATATATCTATATCTATATATGTAGTCTTCTTCCCTAGTTTTCTCTCAATGCTGGTGTTCCAATGCCTTCAGTTTTCTATCTTATTTCAAGTATATGTCTATATTATAATGACAATACCTCTATAATATTTCTTAATTTATGCCCTGTCAGATTATGTTACCTTCCTATTAAGCCTGATGACTTTCTGGTCTCAAAGTGCTATTTGAAACTCATTTGAAACGCAGTTATGAAACTCATTCTATAATTACCAACTAGTTCAGGGATACTGTAGATGGAATCAGGAAAAAAAAATCACCAAATAGTAACATTTATGCTATATTTCTATCTTCTGCTAGTCAGTGAGAATATAAAACATGAGTCACAAAGACAGCCATGTAATAACATAGCTCAAGTACTGCTGAGCAGAGAGAAAGTTGAATATTTGAAATAAACACCTAGGACCATGCTTAAAGTTTTCCAGACTTGGGATGTAAAACCAAAAAGCGATATCTGTTTGGGATTGGCCACAGCCACTGAGGAAGAGAGCCCCACAATCTCAAACTAGAAACCACTGCCAAAGGTTATTGAGATTTATTAAAGGAAATTTGCTTTCTAACTAGCTCATCCCTCAGATTTTATAAATAAATAGCATCATGCATTTTACCAAGAGGTAACCAAGAAAGACTCTTTGAAAATGCAGGCAAAAAAATATCATTTGTACTCTATGGTATTTATTACCAAGCAATTATATTCTACATTTGTCAGCAAGTATATAGGTGCTGGGCTTTGGATGATGATGACCTTACATGGCAAGGAGTAGGGCAAACATATATCACAGTTTGCCTGATACTATTCCTGTATATACTTTCATCCACGTTATTAATTATTAATACTGTCCTTTCACTTTTAAACATTTTCTGGCTTGGAAGACAAGTTATATGGTCACCTTACTGACAGGCATGAGTAATCATGTATAAATATAAGGATGGCTAATAAGAGGAAAGATGAATACTCTGTTAATACATATAGCAAAAGTAATCTTCCTCTTGTCTGCAAATAGATTATGGAGCTAGGGAGTATACTGACAATTTAGAAACTTCATTTTCCAATTTTTTTCTCCAGAAAAGTATTTTTTCCTAATATATGTTAAAGTACAAATTTTCTGAGTTAAAATAGTCAACTAGTTCTTGACCATGTCAATAGCACAGTTTAGTTCAGTCGCTCAGTAGTGTCTGACTCTTTGCGACCCTATGGACTGCAGCATGCCAGGCCTCCCTGTCCATCACCAACTCCCAGAGATAACAAACTTATGTCCATCGATTTGGTGATACCATCCAACCATCTCATCCTCTGTTATCCCGTTCTCCTCCTGCCTTCAATCTTTCTCAGCATCAGGATCTTTTGGAATAAGTCAGTTCTTCACATCAGGTGGCCAAAGTATTGGAGTTTCAGATCAGTCCTTTCAGCATCAGTCCTTCCAATGAATATTCAGAACTGATTTCCTTTAGGATGGACTGGCTGGATCTCCTTGCAGTCAAAGGGATTCTCAACAGTCTTTTCCAACACCAGAGTTCAAAAGCATCAATTCTTTGATACTCAGCTTTCTTTATAGTCCAAATCTCACATCTATACATGACTACTGGAAAAACCACAGCTTTGACTAGATGGACCTTTGTTGGCAAAGTAATGTCTCAGCTTTTTAATATGCTGTCTAGGTTGGTCATAGATTTTCTTCCAAGGAGCAAGCTTCTTTTAATTTCATGGCTTCAGTCACCATCTGCAATGATTTTGGAGCCCAAAAAAGTAAAGTCTGTCACTGTTTCCACTGTTTCCCCATCTATTCTCCGTGAAGTGATGGGACCTGATGCCATGATCTTAGTTTTCTGATTGTTGAGTTTTAAGTCAGCTTTTTCATTCTCCTCTTTCACTTTCATCAAGAGGCTCTTTAGTTCTTCTTTGCTTTCTGCCATTAGGGTGATGTCATCTTCATATCTGCTGCTAAGTCGCTTTAGTCGTGTCCAACTCTGTGCGACCCCATAGACAGCAGCTCACCAGGCTCCCCCATCCCTGGGATTCTCCAGACAAGAACACTGGAGTGGATTGCCATTTCCTTCTCCAATGCGTGAAAGTGAAAAGTGAAAGTGAAGTCACTCAGTTGTGTCCAACTCTTAGCGACCCCATGGACTGCCACCCACCAGGCTCTTCTGTCCATGGGATTCTCCAGGCAAGAGTGCTGGAGTGGGGTGCCATTGCCTTCTCCATCTTCATATCTGAGGTTATTGAAATTTCTCCAAGCAATCTTGATTCCTGCTTGTGCTTCTTCCAGCCCAGCATTTCTCATGATGTACTCTGCATATAAGTTAAACAAACAGGGTGACAATATACAGTGTTGATGTACTCCTTTCCCTATTTGGGACCAGTACAATAGTACAAATAGTCAATAGTACAAATAATGCAATTGCAGTGATCAGGACCTCAGAAAGGAGGACAGGAGAAGAGAGGGAAGGAAGGCGGGTGAGGAAAGTAGGGAGAGAAAGATGAGTAACAGTTTATAATCCAGTGGATTGTATTATTATGTTAAGCCTTTTTTCTATTGTGATTAATAATAAATAATAAATAAATACTACTCAGTCATAAAAAGGAACACATTTAAATCTTCTAATGAGGTGGATGAAACTAGAGCCCATTATACAGAGTGAAATAAGTTAGAAAGAGAAATATAAATATCGTATACTGACATGTATATATGGAGTCTGAAGAGATGGTGCTGATGGATTTATTTTCAGGGCAGCAGCGGAGAAACAGACATAGGGAAAAAGACCTATGGACAAGGTGGGAGGAGAGAAGGGAGGAGAGGAGACGTATGGAGAGAGTAACACAGAAATTTACAATACCATGTGTAAAACAGATAGCCAATGGGAATTTGCTGTATGACTCTCTGTGACAGGCTGAAAGAGGTGAGGAGGGAGATGGGAGGAGGTCGGGGAGGAAGGGACATGAGTGTACCTATGGCTGATTCTTGTTGATGTATGACAGAAAATCACAAAATTCTGTAAAGCAATGATCCTTCAATTAAAAAAAAAATTAACAATGAGTATGCAAGAGTTAAGTCTAAAGTGAGAGGACATCCTCCAGAAAAGTTTATTCATTCAACAAACATTTATATTCACTTGTAAAGCACCTAGCAATCTTATCCAATTTTATTACACTTTACTCTGCCTTAAAAAACATAATAAGCAGCAAGTGGATTTTCCTTTTAGTATCATGACTCAGATCTGTCCTTAGCATCCACAAATGCACATCCTGAAGACCTCAACCAAAACTTTCACAGGCCACATGTAAAGTGAAGATGGATGATGTGCAAATAGTCCCCTATGGAAATGGTTCTGTAGCTTTGCGCTTTTATGTGTGACCAAGAACAACACACACTTACAAATTGAAATTTTATGAGTAGCACATGGTACTCTGTGCTTGGATTTTATGTGATTTACAGCTTTGGATTTTAAGCCAAAGGTTTTACAATCTGTTTTATCTGTTAAACAAATTTCTCCTGTTAATCTACACTACGAAGAACATTCTCATAACTAGAGCTGCTACTATATCCTTCTCATTTTATTTCCCCTCATTTGCTTTATATAAGCAAAAGTAGGCTAGAGAACAATGAACCGGCAGTGCTGCTTGGATGCCTGAGGGACTGGGAGATGCTAGGCGCTAAGGACGTTGCTAGGAAGCTGCTCTCACTATAAAATAGCCACTCCTCAGGGCCAATCAGATCAACAGCTCTACATGGGATGACTCAGGGGATTTGGAGCTCTTCACTCCACATTATTGCTGACAATCACTCTCCTAGCTGCATTTCCTCCAGTTGATTAAAATGAATATATTTCCCCTACCATCTTTTCCTGTCATGTGGCTTTACAGTGTGTGACTGAGAAATTCTCACATAGAAGCACAGAAGGGATGATTTCAGTAAGGAGGAAAATTTATCTCACATTTTCCTTATTTCATTGGGCTTTCTCTTAGAATGGAGTTTTCTCAGAACCTATGACCAACAGGTTTTGTGGTTTTTTTGTTTCTTTTTAAATCTCTCACCCAGGAAACAAGTCCATAGTTGAGTCAAAATTCAGTTTAAGCCTTGGTGCTGCTACCAGTGTGAAGTTGGTGAGTCTTGTAAGTTGCTCTCTCCCTATTCCTTCATCCCAGCAATTATGATTCATGTACACTCTACCTCAACAGCTCATTTTCAAAATCAAGCAAGACTTGCTAGAACAAAGGATTCTGAAAAACTTATAGTACTGGAAAATGGAAGCTTGCATGATCAAGTTTGTATTTGTGTTTTAACTATTGCCCTGTAGGCTTGAACACTGTTCAAAAGAACCTTTGCAGTGATCAAAGGAGTACCTGAAATGTGTTATAAGTGAGAAATTGTTCTATTTAGTTTTAATTAATTTTCATTTAAATGGGCGCATCTTGCTAGGGGTTATCACATCAGACCACATAGCTCTAGGACAGTAAATAGTCTTATTATTTATTACCTTCCAAGCCTGTTTTTAAACACTTGCAAATAATCAACCACTAACCTAATAATGCAGGTTAGTCTAGACTATGTGAGAATTAATGAGACCTAGATTTCTAGCGTTCTCTAGGGTAAGCAATCTTAAAAATAAAGATCATCTTTTAAATGTCTCAGATTTAAAAAGAAACTTGTTAATAACTATCTTAATAACTATATTTTACAACTATATTGTTAACAGAATATGTCTTTAAGCTTGACTCTCACTGTGAGAATGTGTATACTGATACATACACATATAGTCTATTTATCTCTATATACAGACTTTGATGCTGGAAGGGATTGGAGGCAGGAGGACAAGGGGATGACACAGGATGAGACTGTGAGTCTGAGTGAACTCTGGAAGTTGCTGATGGACAGGGAGGCCTGGCGTGCTGCGATTCATGGGGTTGTAAAGAGTTGGACACGACTGAGCGACTGAACTGAACTGAACTGATAGCAGATTATGTCAAGTTCATGGATTTTACTGTGGAATGGTTCATTAGGGAGTCAGAAAACTAATACAAAGTCTCAATTGTAACACTTTACTTGGTCAATTTACTCTTTTCCTCAAACACCTTCAATGACTTCCTATAAGCAATAGAATACAATTTCAGTGCTTCAGCATAAATTTAAAATCTACTTTCTTCCTCATCTTTTCATCTCTTATCACTTCCTAAAACTTGTAGTATGCAATTCACCTACTTCTGTTTTTCACATGTTCGACCAAGTGTCTCTTATATCTCCTGCATTAAGTGGATTCTTCACCACTGCACCACCTGGGAAGCTGAGAGGTACACCAATGAAAATACAGTGTGGATGACATCTCTGGTGATGATTACATTTTAGGAGGAAATATCCATCAGTTCAGTTCAGTTCAGTTGCTCAGTCATGTCAGACTCTGCAACCCCATGAACCGCAGTACACCAGGCCTTCCTGTCCATCACCAACTCCCAGAGTCCACCCAAACCCATGTCCATTGAGTTGGTGATGCCATCCAACCATCACATCCTCTGTCGTCCCCTTCTCCTCCTGCCCTCAATCTTTCCCGCATCAAATGAGTCAGTTCTTTGCATCAGGTGGCCAAAGTATTGAGTTTCAGCTACAACATCAGTCCCTCCAATTAACACCCAGGACTGATCTCCTTTAGGATGGACTGGTTGGATCTCCTTGCAGTCCAAGGGACTCTCAAGAGTCTTCTCCAACACCACAGTTCAAAAGCATCAATTCTTCGGCACTCAGCTTTCTTTCTAGTCCAACTCTCACATCTATATATGACCACTGGAAAAACCATAACCTTGACTAGACGGACCTTTGTTGACAAAGTAATGTCTCTGCTTTTGAATATGCTATCTAGGTTGGTCATAACTTTCCTTCCAAGAAGTAAGCGTCTTTTAATTTCATGGCTGAAATCACCATCTGCAGTGATTTTGGAGCCCCCCAAAATAAAGTCAGCCACTGTTTCCACTGTTTCCCCATCTATTTCCCATGAAGTGATGGGACCAGATGCCATGATCTTAGTTTTCTGAATGTTGAGCTTTAAGCCAACTTTTTCGCTCTCCTCTTTCACTTTCATCAAGAGGCTTTTTAGTTCCTCTTCACTTTCTGCCATAAGGGTGGTGTTATCTGCATATCTAAGGTTATTGATATTTCTCCTGGCAATCTTGATTCCAGCTTGTGCTTCTTCCAGCCCAGCATTTCTCATGATGTACTCTACATTGAAGTTAAATAAGCAGGGTGACAATATACAGCCTTGACGTACTCCTTTTCCTATTTGGAACCAGTCTGTTGTTCCATGACCAGTTCTAACTGTTGCTTCCTGACCTGCTTACAGGTTTCTCAAGAGGCAGTAGCACAAACAATCTCATACGAAGTCACACTAGCAATTATTCTACTATCAGTCCTTCTAATAAGTGGGTCCTTTACCCTCTCCACCCTAATCACCACACAAGAACAAGTATGACTCATCTTTCCAGCATGACCCCCAGTGATAATATGATTTATCTCGACACTAGCAGACACAAATCAAGTTCCATTTGACCTCACTGAGGGAGAGTCAGAACTAGTCTCAGGCTTCAATGTAGAATACGTAGCAGGATCATTCACCCTATTTTTCATAGAAGAGTATGTAAACATCATTATAATGAATATTTTTACAACAATCCTATTCCTAGGAGCATTCTATAACCCATGCATACCAGAACTATACACAATCAACTTTACCATCAAATCACTGCTACTCACATTCTCTTTCCTATGAATTCAAGCATCCTATCCCCAATTCCGTTATGATCAACTAATACAACTACTATGAAAAAATTTCCTACCCCTAACACTAACCTTATGTATGTGACACGTATCACTACCCATCCTCCTATCAAGCTGCTGCTGCTAAGTCACTTCAGTCGTGTCCGATTCTGTGTGACCCCACAAACGGCAGCTCACCAGGCTCTCCCGTTCCCGGGATTCTCCAGGCAAGAACACTGGAGTGGGTTGCCATTTCCTTCTCCAATGCATGAAAGTGAAAAGTGAAAGAGAAGTCGCTCAGTCATGTCCGACTCTTCGCGACCCCATGGACTGCAGCCTACCCGGCTCCTCCGTCCATGGGATTTTCCAGGCAAGAGTACTGGAGTGGGGTGCCATTGCCTTCTCCATCTATCAAGCATCCCCCCACAAACAGAAGAAATATGTCTGAGAAAAGAGTTACTTTGATAGAGTAAATAACAGAGTTTTAAGCCCTCTTATTTCTAGAACTATAGGAATTGAACCTACTCCTAAGAACCCAAAACTCTTCATGTTCCCAATTACACCAAATTCTAATAGTAGGGTCAGCTAATTAAGGTATCGGGCCCATACCCCGAAAATGTTGGTTTATATCCTTTCCATACTAATAAACCCAATTATCTTTATCATTATTCTATCAACTAGTATACTAGGAACTATCATTGTCATAATCAGCTCCCATTGACTACTCATCTGAATCAGATTTGAAATAAATATACTTGCTATCATCCCCATTATAATAAAAAAGTATAACCCACGAGCCACAGAAGCATCAACCAAATACTTTTTAACCCAATCAACAGCTTCAATATTACTAATAATAGCCGTTATCATTAACTAAATATTCTCAGGCCAATGGACCATAATAAAATTATTTAACCCAACAGCATCTATACTCATAACAATAGCTCTTACCATAAAATTAGGAATAGCCCCATTCCACTTCTAAGTCCCAGAAGTAACACAAGGCATCTCCTTATCATCAGGCTTAATCTTCTATTATTTCATGACTAATATTAAGTTAGGATTTATGAAACAAAAGTAAACTATGGGATTGGAGATCTCATTTTAGCACTGGTTTGGTTTGTAAGGGTCCCAGAAAGCTTTCCCTGTGGAACTGAGAGCTAATCCTAAAGGTTGGCAGTATTTATCCAGGATAAAGCATTCTACATGGGAAAAACAGCCAACTGTGCTATATAGTGTTATCTCCATCTTTGTTCTCTTCCTCCACATGCTGAAACACCGTTACATCTAAGTTACATATGATCACTTTTGGAAAGTGATTTCAGAACCCCCCGTCACAATAAAATTTGCTCTGACACAGAAGACATCACAGCCTGACACACTATAATTGCTTGTATTTATGGCAATGTCCCCTTTAGACCTCAAACATCCATAGAAATTGTTTTCATATTTATATTCTCTAGTATTTATTTCTTGGGGGGCCCTGAATAAATTGAAATATAAGAATGACTAACATCAGTGCTCTTCCCTTAAGGAGTTCAAATTAGAAAGGGGGGAAAGAGATGTAAATAAAATTTTGTTATTCTGTTTGACCCCTGCTATAATGGAGACCTGCCAAATATGCAATACAATAATGAATAACAGGTATTTTGTAGGTAGGTATGGAGAGAAAAGTAAAACGCATGTATCCAAATAAGTATTTTGTATATTCTGCTAAAATTTAGTCTGGGAGAGTTACTGGAAAAAAGATTGGTAAAAATAGCCCAGATATAGTAAGACGGAGGTAATAATGATAAGAGTGGATCAATCACTGTGGAAATAAATCCACTGTCAATATGATTGTGTCTATCAAAAAGAGCCCTGAACGTTTACTAATTAAATTTATAGCATGGGCAGTCACTAACATGAACATGTTTCCTCTTCCATAAAATGCAGATCTTGGATGATTTGAATAGTGTTTTCTAACAGGTTTTTCATATAGCTTCCTGGACTATTAATGCTAAAATGTGTTTTGAGGAATTTCTGAATTAAATAAAACTGTAAGTTTCTTAGAATAGTACTTCCCATCGTCTATGGCAGCCTAACATGCAATGTGGCTCACTAGAGAGGTCCATGAGATGCCTTTCTCAAATCTATTTGAAACATAAAGCCTATACATCATATATTATATAGTTACAATTTATGATAAGAGACAGAAAAAGAACAGAACAAGAGGCTGTGAAACAGGTTAACTTACTAAAGACTAAGTGGCCTGGGAATCCCACTGTGAGATGAGAATTGTGACAGGAAGGATGAAAAAACGTCATGTAGAGAAAGCAGTGCAGCAATACAGGCAGTATGCACAGAGGCCCTAATTGTGAAATATTACTTGACTCATTCATTTTAGGTGCTGAAATGGACTGAGCACATGAACCTAGGGAGAGGGTCAGAAAAAGCAGAGGAAGTGGCTGAGTGGGGCTGGAAAATGGTCCTTTTGGGCTGATGGTTAATCAATACACTCCTTCCTTCCTTGAGAAAGTCTTGATAAGATAAGGTCAGCTTATCTTATCAATAAACAGTGTGAATAAACAGTGTGTTTAATAACATGATTGATTTTTTCCCATCTGTCCTAAGTACATTAGAAGTGAAGTGAAGTCCCTCAGTCCGGTCCGACTGTTTGTGACCCCATGGACTGTAGCCGACAAGGCTCCTCTGTCCATGGAATTTTCCAGGCAAGAGTACTGGAGTAGGTTGCCATTTCCTTCTCCAGGGGATCTTCCCCACCCAGGGATCAAACCCGGGTCTCCGGCATTGCAGGCAGATGCTTTACCGTCTGAGCCCCGAGAGAAGCCCCTAAGTTCTTTGAATGAATTTAACCCAGTCGTGTCCGACTCTTTGCCACCCCGTGGACTGCAGCCCCGCCAGGCTCCTCTGTCCATGGGATTCTCCAGGCAAGAATATTGGAGTGGGTTGCCGTTGCCTTCTCCAGGGGATCTTCCCGACCCAGGGATCGCACCCAGGTCTCCTGCATTCTAGGCAGACGCTTCATCCTCTGAGCCACCAGGGAAGCCTAAGTATATTATGTCCTGGCAAAACAATAACAAAAAAGTTTACAGTCTGGTACTATGAGTAACTCCAGGAGCCTGAACTTAATTTTGAGCAAAATGGAAAGCCATTGAATATCCTTAAGCAAAAAAGTGATAGTCATTCTGCAAAAATTCAGATTGTGATGAAAACCAGAGATGGGTGTTTCTGTCCATTGCTTACCTTTGCATATCTATAATGTAGTGATACTTGTGTCTCTTGCCACGTCTGAGCCTATACTTAGTTTCAGTGAGGAAGGAAATGGGAGGAAGATATTCTCCTTTTGGCCATTTCAATACCCCCATACACTGTTTAAAAGCAGGTACACAGTACTCAACATCGCCACTTTAATACTTCTATTTTTTTTTCATCTTTTCCTTTCAGTTTTGTCCTGATTGTTGCTGTCCTATCCAAAAGTGGAGTAAATAAAAGATCTATTTGGGCAGAATCTATTATAGTTATTACATATTTTCTCTTGTTTATTCTACATTAAAATTATTCTCAATAATGAATTTTAATTCTATTTCTTTTGACACAAATTTTGAGTTTGGAAAATGTTTTTGCCTTCTGTCTGGGCATCATATCTTACTTTTCAGAACCACAGAAGGAAAGTACCAGTATTCAAGGGCTAGGCTGCTTTCTCTTGAATGCTGTAAAACTTCTTTCCGGGGGAAGAATAGCCCATTTAGAACTGCATGCAGCGCCATCTTGTGACAAAGAAAGTAATTTCTTTCAGTGAATAGAGCATCTGCACATTGCAATCTAATGCTCTACATAATTCACACAAAAAGACAGATGTTTTATAAAGTCAGCAGCCAGTGAGAACAGATATGAGTATCTTGGTGTTATCCTTCTATGCTAATTTTTCTAGGAAAATGTCATGCTAAAAACAAAATAATAAATTCTTGGATTAGTCCATTTTAAGAAACTTCTTTGAAATGGTTATCCTGTTTGTACTCAAAATTACGTTAGGTCAATGCAAAGGAAAGCCAGAGATTCAATGATGGCCCTACATATTTAGCATTTTCCCAGGGTAAAAGTTTCTAGATACTCAATGAAAATTACCTTATGCTGGAAAGAGTGGAGTTGATGATACTTTTCCAAAAGCCCTCCTCTGTCAGCAAGCTATTAATTACCTTCCAGATTTTCAATACATAATTAATAGCACACAATTATTCTCAACTAAATATATATATATTACTTTATGGAGTAAAGGCAATTCCTACATATATGCTTTTGAACACCAAGTTTCAATTTAATTATTATCATGCACCTTGCCCCACTTAACACTTTTATCTGGAAACCATTCTACAGGTACAGAAAATATTTGAATTCTGTAGAAGAGAAACAGCTTCTTTTAAAATGATGAAAAGCTTTTTTTTCGGCTAAATATTGTTGAATATATGCATTATGTAAAACAATGTTTTAGATTTTGCTCTCTCAGTTATAAACTTCTAAAATGCTAATATAAGAATCCAGCTTGCTGTGGCCTCCTGCAAAGAACTAGAAGGAATAAAATCCACTCTCAGTTTAGTAAGTAGACTCAAGGAGGAAGAGAGACTTCAGCTGATTCAAAATGTAGACCAAAAAGGCTGGAATAACCAGAGAATTTTTGCATTTCTCCCCATTTTCTAATGAAGTAGAAAAATCTATGACAGTAAATTAAACTGCTGGCATTCTAATAAACAATCAAATGTTATGATTTTAGAAATATATTTTTGTGAAAGATGCTTAAGTAGGCTAAAACTCTGAAAGAGACATCAGAGAAAACTTCAGGAATAATATAGATTTTTTAAAAGAGAATTTAGGTTTTTAAAAGAGAAATTAATATTGAATAACCTTAACATCATGGAGAAGGAAATGGCAATCCACTCCAGTATTCTTGCCTTGAAAATCCCATGGACAAAGGAGCCAGGTGGACTGTAGTCCATGGGGTCTCAAACAGCTGGACACAATTTAATGGCTAAACCAACCTTAACATCAAGAAAGAAATGTTAATTAATGTAGATCTACACCAATCATTTCCATAAGTCACTTGGACTCTGCTTACTTTTCTAGACTCAGGAAAAAGTGATCCATGTATTAAAATGTTCCTTAATTTCTACCCCTACTCTATTTGTGGAATGGAATTTTCCTACACAAATAAATGTGGACTCTGCTACAGGAATTGAACAAAAGAGCTCATTTTTATAAAGAACTGCTTACTTATGAAGTCTTTTGATAACTCAGACATCTGGACAGCTGTGTTTAATCTGTACTTAGTTTCACTGCTTGCATTCAAATTTTCTAAAAAAATTCAAAATGTTAAGCACGGATACTCAATTTCTTCTTTAAACAACTTATATTTTAATGCATCAGCTAATGTAGACACAAGAATGAGACCTGGGTATAATTCCCAGGGTTACTGAAGGCACTGCCCTAGCTCCTGGGGAGAGGAAACATGAAGATTGCCTCTGGAATTGTAACTAGGCCACTGAACGCTACTGCCGAAGCCACTGCTTCTAAGAGCAAGTATCAAACCAACGCAAAAAACTACACAGGCTTGCAGCAGACAAATCCTTTCTGTACTAATATTTCTATATCATGTAGTTTTTAAAGAACAGCAAAGAATGGACCCCGAAACACCCACTGACTTGCTTCTCTGGTATGCTCTCCACCATAAAAGAGCACAAGAATTGGCAGAATGCAACTTCCTTCCAGGAGGGTACTCACCAGAACCTGACAGTGGTGGTACCCTGATCCCAGACTTCTGGACTCCAGCTCTGTCAGAAATAAATTTATATTGTTTATAAGCCACTCATTCTATGGTAATTTGTTATAGAAGTCTGAACAATCTAAGACAATACCAAACTGTTTTCACTAAAAACAACACGACAACAGCAAAAACACTAACAAATTACACTGAATGTCATAAGCATGCTAAATGAATGTATCTATTTAGAACAAATACTGTGAGACTTAAAAACCAAAACAAAGTCTTAGTTTCACTTAAACTTAACACCCTGCCTCTTATCTCCAAGGCTTTCTTCAAGATTTTCCCTCCAGAACACCTCTCAGTGTCTCTTTATTCCCTCCAGCTGTGAAATCCAAAATCAAGTTCTGCATTGAGGTATCGGCATAAAAATAGAAATAACTTTCTTGCCACCATCAATCAATCAATGGTTTGACCACACTTTAAATGTACATCCTTAAGGAGAGTATACTCACTCTAGGAAAACACACATCACCTGTGTTTCTCATTACACTTAAAAAAAGGGCAAGGGCTCTACTTTTACTCTTCAATACCAGCACTTATCAGAGTACCGAATGAGTGAATCCTAAAGTAGCCAACCTTGCCTAATCTAATGCCATCTCTGAAAGATGCCAAAAGTAACAATAGGTTGAAGTTGCTACATCACTGATGAGGAACTAAAACTTTATCTATGTGATGATGATTAAATATCACTTCAATTCAGCTGTTATGCCAGACTTTCAGATGTGCTTGGCTAGTTTATGCTGTGCTGTGCTTAGTCATTCAGTCGTGTCTGACTCTCTGTGACCCCATGAACTATAGCCTGCCCAGGCTCCTCTGTCCATGGGGTTTCTCCAGGCAAGAATACTGGAGTGGGTTGCCATGCCAGAATCGAACCGAGGTCTCCTGCATTGCAGATGGATTATTTACCAGCTGAGCTACCTGGGAAGCCCATGCAATAGTATGCTTTCATTTATTCTTATCTTCACAGATACTTATGGAGTATGTATGTGACAGGTGCTAACTGCAGTGTATACAACAGTAAACAAAACAGAAAAAGACCCCTGTTCTTAGAATAAGTGCATGAATTATTTTCCTATTGTGAATTCACCTGACCTGAGTTTGAAAAAGTCTGGAAAAAAAAGGGAAGGGTACAGAATCAGGGAAGTCCAGAAAGCAAGCTGTCATATTTTTAACACTATGTGAACACTTGAAAATAAGGAGTACTGAGAAGTTAGAAAGGCTATCTTGAAAAAAATCTCCTTTTAAAAGTTTAGGAAAACTAATAAGAACAAAGTATAAATACCTAATCCTAAACATAGCTATAATAGGAAAAATAGAATTAAAAAACAGGATAACATTTCTACAGTTAATGAAAACACATCAGAAGACATGCCCACAAACAGAATGAATAAACTAAAAGATATTAGGAAAAATATTTAAAATCATTTCAGAAACTCAGAAATGATAAAATGCAGGGAAGACAGAAATTTTAAAAATTCAAATATTAAAATTAAAACTATAAGGAAAATAATAATGATCAAACACAAGAAATAATGCTTCCAGAGAGATGGAAAAGTTTATTTTATGAAAGAAAACATTAAAAGAGGTAGAAATAATATATATGCATGTATTTTCTATAGGTATATATATATAAAATATGTGTAGGTATTTATACACACATATAAATGTATATATATTGCATACATATACATGTGTATTTTGTGTAGGTATATATATATATATTCCAACTTAGGAAACATAGAAGTCCTTGAAGGTAAAAAATAAAAGCAAAGGAAATCAAGCTAATGTTAAAAACTGTAATTCAAGGAAGCATTTCTGAATTGAAAAGTTTTTTGAAATTATTTAATGAAAGAACACACTGCATACTTAGGAATATTAATTTAACTGATCAACATCAAGACATAGTCAATAAAACTACTGGATATAAAAAAATTATTTTAGGTATCAAAAGAGCCTTTTGCTCTTGCAAAAAGAGCAAGTGACTCACAAAGGAAATAAAATTAGCTTGTCATCAGACTTTTCAATTGCAACTCTTTATGCCAGAAGATACTAAAGGAAAGAGAAGGACTAAAGAAAAGAGAAAGAGTGGACAAAGGACTTAATACTTAGCAAAACTGACTTTTGATTATAAAGGGCACAAGTAAATTTTCATCATTATGCAAGAACTCAAGACATATTTTTTTCAAGAATCCTCCTGAGGAATCTACTAGAGAAAAATCTTCAGTAAAAAGAACGAGAGAGTCATCTACATAAAAACTGGTGGTGACTGTTGAACATACAGTTTCTGGTAACATCAAGATGCAACAAGTACTAAAAGAGAAAGAGTGTAGCAACTGATATATGATTTGAAAATATATACATAATATGACTTTTTGATGGTCTGAGAATATACGATATTTTATTAAATTTTAAAAAATTAATATTTCAATAAGCTTATTGGTGGTTGTATACTGCTGCTGCCTTGGCTGTACTATGTCGTGCGCACAGTTGTAAGTACACTGCCACATACAGGCTGACATATATTATAAAGCAGTGAGTGATTATAGGAAACCCTTAACTCTTCTCATCATGTGTCTTTCAGAACCAGAATTCTGATTAAAAGAATGGAGATAGAGACATAAGTAAAATGAAATTAAGTAAAAATCCTAGTCTCTCATTTGAATTAGATATATCAGTATAAACTCATGAGACTTGTTATCCTTCATACTATATATCAAATATGTGTACGTGCTCAGTTGCTTCCGTAGTGTCTGACTCTTTGCTATCCCGTTGAGTGTAGCCTGCCAGTCTCCTCTGTCCATGGGATTCTCCAGGCAAGAATACTGGAGTGGCTTGCCATTTCCTTCTCCAGGGGATCTTTCTGATCCAGGGATCGAACCCATATATATATATACACACACACGCACACACCCAGATTATATATACGTGCATATATATATGTGTGTGTGTGTATATATATATACACCCAGATTCCGTATCTTGGCTATTCAACCAAATACTAATCTAGATATTCCTGTGAAGGGATCTGCAGGTGTAATTAAAGTCCAAAAATTATGGAAAGCATCTTGGTTAGTTGACCTAATCACATGAGTACTTGAAAAGCACAGAGTTTTCTGTTGCTTGCATAAGAGATCAGAGAATCAAAACACAAGGCATATGTATGCCAAGTCATCACACTGTACAATTTAAATATCTTTCATTTGTCAATAATACCTCAATAAAGCTGGAAAAAAGAAAGCAAGCAAACAAACCAAAACCCCACAAAACACAAGGCAGATTTGTCATGCCATTCCTAGCTTGAATCTGGAGAGAGGATCATGTGAAAAGGATCTGAAGGTTTCTAGAAGAGTGACCACTAGTCAGAGGCCAGCAAAAACAATGGGAGTTCAGTCCTACAGCCTGAAGAAATCAGATCTTTGGAAAAGCCGAATAAGCCTGAAGTCAGATTCTTTCCTGGAGTCTCCCAATAATGCAGCTCCTCCGACATTTTAATTTCAGCCTTGTGAGACTCTGAGCAGAGAACCACACAGTGATGGACTTTGGAACTACACAAGTGTTTGATAATAAACACAGATGTTTTAAGACTTGAAATATGCGGTAATTTGTTACTCAGCAGTAGAAAACATTCAATCTCAGGACATGCTGGTATACTCAAGAGCAAGGGAGCCATAGGACCTCAAGCGTCACATCGAAAAAACTTAGGAGTCAATTTCAAGAAACCTCATTGGACAAAGACAATACAACATGAGCTATAAAAATATAATAATAATTGAAGTAGATGCAGCATAAAAGTTTAAACCCATATGGTCACCATAACATAAAATAACTGGTTGCATATGGAAGATTTTTATTTTACAAACCGGTAAAGAAAAGAGAAACTTGGCATTTATGTCATCTCTATATTTGAACTGTAAGAAAAGAAGAGGGAAGGAGTCCTTTAAAGAGGTTTCCCAGCTAATAGATTATAAGGAAATGATAATATTAGAATGTCATCAAGTTGTTAACTCTTAACAGATCTTTGCTTTGAGTATAAACATCTGCTATCATGAAAAGAGAGAGAGAGTCAGACATTGTGTTCTTGACTAAAGAATATAACACCACTTGTAGCATTGTCAAAGCAACAAAATCTCAGTCTAATCATGTCTCTGGGTCCAGCTGCCAATCATGAGGAAATACAAAGGACTCACCAATATGTTAAACTGGATGATGAGTTTCAATCTGTAAAATCTAGTCTATGGGAAATTCTAAGATTAACTGGCTCAGTTTCATCAGCAGATAAATTGCAAGGAAATGAAAGGAATGGAGAGTAAAACTGAAATTGAAAAAAATAAAGAGGCATATCAAAGTTTCAGCACAGGTAACACTAAACCGCAATGTCCAGGGAAGCACACTAGAGTGACAAAACTGTAAAAGAAGGCAAAGCAGTGGTTGTTATAAAATGAGACTAATAGTGTCTATTGTCGGGATGAATTTCTTGTGCTTGTGTTGAACCACAAGGGCAGGCTTGCTGGAAAAATTTTATTTCTTGACCTGGTTGGTAGTTACAAGGACGTTTGCTTTATAATAATTTATTAATCTTTGTAATTATTTGGTAGTGCTTTATATATATATATGTTTTATAACAAATGATTTTAAAAGATCCTGCCTGGCATCTGTTTCATTCGCCTAAATAAACGTGTTGTTATTATCACCATGGATAGTGCTCGACTTGGGTTGCTTGTGTCACATCCCTTTGGATTATGTTTAAGAAAATACATGGTATCCTGCATGCACCCAGATTACTTACTTCAGTTTTAGATCTCTTGCTGATGCTGATAAAATTTTACTTATATATCTTTTCCATGTTAAGTCATATATACGAAACAGGGGTACTTTGATGACTATTGAGTTTTCTTCAACAAGACGACATCTCATATACCTGCCCCTCACCTCCAGATTTCTCTGAGAAAAATAATCAAAATAACCTGGAACTCCTCCAACCTCACTGCTTTCCTCTGTGATAGAGTCAGTTGTGTCCAATCTATGAACCAAACCCCCAGGCCTGGCTGAAAACTTCAGCTTAGATGTAGGGCATTCCCAGGTTCCTCTGAGACACACCCACCCATTCTGACCAGTCTACTCATAGCTTCCTTGAAGAAGGATCAGTACAAGGATCCTCATCCTTTACTGTTCATTAAAATCAAATGGAGAAACTTAGAGAATATATCTACCGGTCCTACCTCAGGCTAATTAAATCTGAATCTCTGTGGGTGGTAATTTTTTTTTTTTTCAAAGCTCCTCAGGTTTTAATACGCAGTTAGGTATGTGAACTATGAGATTCATATTTGTAATAAAGTTTAATACACCCAATTTTTTTGAATCATAAATTAGTTTTAAAAATAAACTCTTCCTTAATTTATCTGTGCATATTAATATTTGCCTATTAGTTTCTCTTAAAGACATTTTTAATATGCCAGTGTATGTTAAGATGACAGGGGAAATGATAAATGGAAACAGAAGTGTTAATTGTATTGGGTCAGAATTAAGTTTTAATTACTGTCAAGTCAGAAGAGTCTCTGGAATACTTATAGCTTTTATTACAAAACAGTTCAATTTATACATTTTCTGCTACTGTGCAGGTTTTAAAAACAGTTCTGTTTTCAATTGCATTACACATCTATGGTCATGGTAACTGATTAGCACTGTGAAATAGGAATAATGTATTCAAATAATACATGTTTTTTTTGGAGTGTGTTACTTGTTATTTGAAACAGTGGCATGAGATAAGAGAAAAAATTTAATTCAGAATGCGACCAGGAAAATTACATCTCTCCATGGTGATCTGAGATAAACTGAATACAGATTGGATCATTGAAGATGATTTCAGTTGCAAATACCACATTTCTGATTAAAAATGGCCACTAGAAGTTTAATATATGACATCACAAGAAATCTAGAGTAGATATTTCTAGATATGACTCAGTCATGTCAGGCACCTGGCTTCTCTTAACATTCATCTGCTGTCTATAAGATGTGGACCAAAGCCCAAGCCCCATAACTTACACAAAATATTCAAAGGAGGAAGAAAAAGGAGTTTTACTTTGTATTATAGAAGAAACTCTCTAGAACTCTCAATTACCCTTTTCCAGATCAGGCTGAAAGTAGAGAATGAATCTTTGGCATTTTCAGCTTTTAATAAGGGTGTGGGGTGACCTCTGCCAATAACCAGTTAATGTGGTTAGAAATAGTGTTCAGTAGGCAACTGGTAGAATCTGGAGCAATAAGCCTTTGTCCAAAACACAAATCTTCAGTCATCAAACTGTATGAACTGAGTAAACAATTTTCTGTACAATGTAAAAATAAGGAGCAATATTTAAACAAATGAAAACCTGCACTGATGTGAGTCTCTGTCTATATACTTACTCGAACTTCAGGTACGTAACAAATACATTTGGGATGTATTGTTTGTTAAATGCTCTAGCCTGAAAAATACTACAGTCGGGCTTAGTATAGACTTGAGCTCAGTTAAGGATGAGAACCAGATGGTTATTTGTCCTGAGCCTATACTTTGGGAAATATTCTGCACTGACAACTATTAATAATCTCAAAATATTTAACCCTGACTTTTTTTCTTTGCCAGTGTCTCAAGTGGCTGAAAATCTCCAGAACCATGTTTATTCCAACCCAGTAGCATTTATGAAAGTCTCTAAAGTAGATTTCACTTGCTGCTCGACCTTACACATAACTAGTTAACCTGCCTTATCACAGAGACTCAGTCATCCTTATTCAGCTAAATCTCTGAAGTTGGCCACAGGCCCCTGGGAGCTTCTGATCTAATGCCCTCCTGTTGTCAACAGAAAATGTCCACTGCTTCACTCTCTCACTAGTTTTAATTAATTAAAAACTCCCAGTCATCAGGAAGTCATATGCTCAGCATGCCCCCATGACAGCACAGCTTATCAAATTACCCTGTTCCCTGGGCAAGTTAATTCACCATATTGCTGAATTATTTCCTGTTTTTGTTTCCAATGCCAAGTTGTTTTTTTTTTTCCACTCTCCACTCTGCCTGATGTAGGATGCGTTAATATCTCAAATCTTTTTTTATTTAATAGCATAATCCATGAAACATGGCCAACTGTTTTTTGTATTAAAAGAAATACAATTTTCTCATAACAGCCAAATAAAATTGTATCACTGACTTACCAAGCAATTTGGTAAAGATGCCATAAATAAGTTCAATCTCTTTTCAGTATCACGTCTTACCCACAACACTATCTCCATTATTTTTATTTCAATGTCAGCTGCTTTACCCTTTATATCTGCCACCCCAAATTCTGATCATAGGTTCCATATGCTATTCACCTATTATTCAGCTGGTTGTAAATGGAAATAAAAAACAAAAACACTCCACGCTCCTACCAAAGAGAAAATGTTCACAAAGGAAATCTGATTGCATTTCGTAATATAATCGCATAAAGATGAGCTTACGTGCATTCTAATAAAAGCATAACTGGCATTGTTCCCTACGCCAGTAGCTACAGGAGCACTTTGAATGGCAGGCTCCTTCTAGATCTCATCTCCTATGACAGCTGCTGGTGAACAACAATTACCATCCTTCCCTTCAGCACCTCCCTGTATAACACACTGCCTGTCACTGAAATAGGCACTCAACAAGCCACTCCCTCCGACCTTTTCTTCCAAAGTGCAAAAAATTCATATATAAGAGGACATCATATTATGAATGTCTAATATGATCCTCTCTCTAACTCTACTCTACTCTGACTCATACCAAGAAGTAGATAGCATTTTACAGAAATAATCCAGTATTAAGAAGACAAAAGTTGAATTTCATCTGATTGATTTTATTGCTGAATTATGCAATTTGATCAGCTGTTTACAAACCAAGTCCCTAAGGCTAACTTAGTAATAACTCCCTAACTGCCACGTTCAAGTGAACTTTTAGTTTTGGAGAGTCTTGCATTTATCATCAGAGGATTTTGTAAATATCATATTCATATTTAAATTTAATATACCCTCTTGGCTGATGATCAAGAAATTGAAGTATTGCTCAGCTATGAGCATGCTATTATTTTCTGTCAGACTTTTTCAAATATCTGCCAGTGTGTTTTACAGGCCACTAATAGAATATTCAACACTGAAAAAAAAGTTAATCTGTCAAACATGTGAAATAGATTTTGGTTAGGCAAAAACGAAAGATTTTTTTTAAAACCTCAGGACTTTGCTGAAAACATGTGAATGTGCATTTCAAAATTCTAATGTGGGTGTGTAATCATAATATCCTAATAGGGTATATACCAGAGTATTTGACCAGGAACCATATTTTCTTCTCTTTTACTTCAAAAAAATCATTTTCAGCTGTTATATTAAAATACTTGAAAATTTTTCTTTGCTACTAAAATGTGGTCTGAGAAGAGACAATGGTACCCAAGCCAGGGTGTAGACAGTTTCTGCTCAGGAGTGAGTGTGTGAGTACATGGCACAAAGAGCTGATGCTTGATGTTAAAATTCTGCGGGTGTTAGGATGGTGAATAAGCTGGGAGCTGTTCATACCAGGAAAGGTAGGCTTTTTCGATGGAGACAACCTCCGGAAGCTTAAAAAAAGGAGAAATTTGGAGGCTGCCAGGATGCACACGGCATTGTTCAGGAGAGGAGAGGCTTAAAAAGAGAAAGTCTATGCACTGAATACTGGGAATTCCAATGACATGGACTTTTGTGACTTTGAGGAAAACAGTTGCAACTTGGAGCCATGTGGTCCATAAGAGACTGGGATTTTTTTTTTCCCTTCCCCCAGAGGAGTGATTGCAAGGAAATATATCTCTTTCGGCTTTGTAGATAACCACTGAGCACAAAAGAAGCAGGAGAGCTATTGCCAACTCAAACATTTGAAACCGCAAATTGGTAACTTCTTGCCTCTGCATGCATAGACTTTGTAACTGAGGTTCCTTTATACCAGAGTTTCTCCAAGTGTGATCTTTAGACTACCTGTATCAGAATCACTTTTCAGAACTTTCAGAAAATGCCATTTTCTCACCTAGAACTATGAGATTATCTCTGACAGTAGTCATAAAAGCCTGCATTAAATAAGTGACTCTGTGTTTATTAAGGTTTGTAAAGAGATATTAGAACAACAGGTTTTCTCTCAGGTTATTTAATGCACAGTACATACCTATTTGTAATGATCTGTGTGTGTGTGTGTGTGTGTGTGTGTGTGTGTGTGTGTGTGTGTGGTGGAGGTGGGAAGCAATGAACAGAGGCAGGTTGAGAGCTGAAGTTTGCAAAGCCTGATAGTCTGGGCTTGGTTATGAAAATGACCTTTTTCCCGAGGGTGGAGGGTATGGCAACCAGGGCAACTGCAGAAGGTATATGAACAAGCACTGGTGACTCGGAGATGTGTAGGATTATAGCTGATTGATGGCTGTGGTACACTACATAAGTCCCTTCCTCTGTGAAATAAGTCCTATTATGGTGATAGTTTTCAAAAACAATTATGAGAAACAAACTAGATAGGCTGAAACATATAATACAAAATATATATTTAAATGTGACCAATAAAATGATAATAAAAATGGTTTTTTTTAGGAATGTGGTTGTCTTTTTACATCCAAAGCATCTCAGAATTCATTATTTTGGAAAATTGTTATCACTACCCATCACTCTCCAGCCAGTATATGAAAGTTTAACTTAACAAGTTGGAGTCATTGGGTTAAACAATTTAAACAACTATCAACTTATCTAATCCTTATTTTTGGTGCTCATTAATCTTGGAAAGCTCTTTTCAGGAAGACAAATACACTGTAAGTACAGATAACAAGTAGTGAAAGTTTTCATTCTATTACAATTTGCCACCAATATTGTTTATATATGAGAGAGGGTTTGTGAGCTAAAGGTGTGATTGCAGGGAGGAGATCACTTTTGACCCATCACTGATTTCACAGAGCATGGTGGTATCTTTTGGTTTTAAGGTTAACATTTTAATGAAGCGATAATCAGTCTTTAAAATAAAAGGTGAATAAGGTGGGAGCTGTTCATACTAGGAAAGGTAGGCTTTTTCGATAGAGACAACCTCCGGAAGCTTAAAGAAAGGAGAAATTTGGAGGCTGCCAGGATGCACACAGCATTGTTCAGGAGAGGAGAGGCTGAAAAAGAGAAAGTCTATACACTGAATACTGGGAATTCCAATGACATGGACTTTTGTGACTTTGAGGAAAACAGTTGCAACTTGGAGCCATGTGGTCCATAAGAGACTGGGATTTTTTTTTTTTCCTTCCTCCAGAGGAGTGATTGCAAGGAAATATATCTCTTTGGGCTTTGTAGATAATCACTGAGCACAAAAGAAGCAGGAGAGCTATTGCCAACTCAAACAATTTGAAACTGTTACTGTTAATATAAATTATTATATAACATATATATATAACATATTATATAACTTATATTGCTCATTATATTTCTTCATCAATAACCCATAAACATGAGACATCTCAGAGTCACCAGTGCTTGTTCATATACCTTGTTCATCAAACTTAGGAGATTTTTTAAATGGGCTAAAATCCCATAGGTTTTAAATACTGCGACACAAGCAGCAAGTACTCATTAATCAGTATGTGTTATTTCCACATCCTCCCTCCTTTCGTCTGCCCCCTCTCCTCCCTTCCTTTCTCTTCTTCAGGTCCGTTTTTCTTTCCAAAATTTTATATTCTAGTATTACTTCTGAATGGGCCAATAATAAACAGGTATAAAATGGAAGAGGGAAAATGTTCCTCTCACTCTCTGTTACTCAATTTCCCTTCCTAGAAGAAATAACTTATGGATTTCAAAAATATTTCCAGAGATATCTTTATATGTTTCTATTACTTATATACATAAACATAAATACAACATACATATTATATGTATTTTTCCTCTTTATTGCACAAAAGGTTATATATGCTGTTCTGAATCTTAAGTGTCATTTTAAAATCAACTCATTTTTCTGCCAAATATAAGCAATACTTAAATGAATTTTAAAAACATAATTCAATTCTAGAACAAGCACACATTATAAGGTTGATAAGTAAAAGACAACATGTAGAAAAATATTATGTCATAAAATTAATTTCATTGATATTCCTTATTTCTTAGATTGTGATAATCCCTCTTCCTCACTTACTTTGATTCACTGATAATTTTTAATAGGTGCACTCAAATTTATGAAAGTTCTTCTGTGAATTTAAAAATGAAATTTGAATAATGTACTTATTCTATTTCCATATCAAAATTATCACAGAGGGAGGGACTTATATAGCACATCACAGCTGTGAAATAAGTTCTATTATGGTGACAGTTTTCAAAAATTATTATTAGAAATAAATTAGATAGGCTGAAGCATATAAAAATATATTCAAATTTGACCAATAAAATGATAATAAAATAATAATAATAATGGTATTTTTAGAAGTGAGGTGTCTTTTTATATCCCAAACATATCAGTACTCATTATTTTGGAAAATTGTTTTCACCACCCATCATCACGGAGGCAGGGACAAATAATTTTGATGTGGAAATAGAATAAGTACATTTTCAGAATTTCATTTTTAACTCACATACAGAAAAATGTTCATAAATTTGAGCATTATCTTTTCCTTGCCTCCTACTGGTCAGTGTTCTCTTAAAGTTAATAATTTAAGAACAGGTCTATAGATGGCTGTTACTCAATTTTTCTTCTTTCCCTTAGACCATAACTTGGTGCTTGACCTTCTTGTCTGAATCTGGTTTCACTCCTTGCCCAGGAAAAACTTCTCCAGCACACTTGCTTTTTTTCTGTTCTTGAGATCACCAAGGCTTTCTTGTAGAGCACCCTGCCCTCTCCTTAAAATGTTCATTCTTCAGCTGTTTCCAAAGTCTTATCTTTAGGGTTTTTTCTCTGAGATCTGAGTATCTTATGTGAATAAGGTGTATCTTTTATATCAGTTATCTGCCAAGATATATTCTTCCCCTGTCATAACCTCCAATTCTTAAAAGTATGTGTTTTCTCACTCACTTATGCTCTGATAAATACTTGATAAATCAGCAGATTGCTAATCTAGGTCCCAGATGCTGTGAGTGTAGATAAAGCCATAGTCTTCCTTCCCAAATAACTCCTTGTATAAACTAACACATAGACCAAATGCACATATGATATCTGGGGCTATGTGGATGAGAGTCACTTACAATCAAATGGAGTAAGTGATAGCTCTGGTTTCTATTCTGTTGGGTCCTATGAACTGAACTTGAGGATCTGTGGCTAGTACAGAAAAGTCCAGAAATAAGCAGAACCAGAAAAAAGATTGTTTTTTTGTTATTCTCTTGTTTTCTTGATTTTTTTGAGTCTTAGAAAACATACAGGTAAGAAGTAGTCATGATTTAGCAGGAAAAATGTTAACTAATCTAGAACTAAAAATAATAGGTTCAGTTCCTAGAGACAAAAGTGTAGTTTTGAGTGGAGGAAAAACAACAACAACAACAAACCTTTACCTTGAGGTCTGGATAGTATCTGAAATCTGTCATGGAAAGCCAGTAGTAACTGGGCATCATTCAGTGACTTTGCAGGAAATTAAAGGACTAGTGAGACCCACAGTGGGGGAAACAAAATAAAACTGGTGTGGATACTGCAGAGTGATCAGTTGACAGACTGATTCTGAATATATATGAGAAGCCTTTTACCCAGCTCTTCGCAACAATGGGCTGGTGCTTTGAGAATAACCAATTCCTAGCAATCAGACTCGGAGAAGACAATGGCATCCCACTCCAGTACTCTTGCCTGGAAACTCCCATGGATGGAGGAGCCTGGAAGACTGCAGTCCATGGGGTTGCAAAGAGTGAGACAGGACTGAGCGACTTCACTTTCACTTTTGACTTTCATGCATTGGAGAAGGAAATGCAACCCACTCCAGTGTTCTTGCCTGGAGAATCCCAGAGATGGCAGAGCCTGGTGGGCTGGCGTCTATGGGGTCGCACAGAATCGGACATGACTGAAGCAACTTAGCAGAAGCAGCAGCAGCAGCAGCAGCAATCAGACTAGTAAGGGTTAAAAGTGAAGTGACAGTCACTCACTCATGTCTGACTCTTTGTGACCCCATGGACTACAGCCTGCCAAATTCCTCTGTCCATGGAATTTTCCAGGCAAGAATACTTGAGTGGGTTGCCATTTCCTTCTCCAGGGAATCTTCCCAACTCAGGGATTGAACCTGGGTCCTGTGCATTGCAGGCAGATTCTTTATCATCTGAGCCACCAAAAGTTGACATAATTTATTCATTAATATTAAATACATATGCATATATTTATATACATATTTATAATGTCCCTAAAAGTCTCAGAATGAAAAGTCTAGGCCATCTGGGGTACTTTGGTAGGGTTTACATCTGAGGATTGATTTTCAGTTTGGAGCATCTTGACCATTTTCTTTGCCATTTTTTTCTTGTGTGTGGTGCCATCAATTTCTTTGATCAATATGCCACTGTTTTAGCATCACTTTTCTAGGAAGGATTGTATTTTAGGTTTATCAGCAGGCCAAAGATTAGTTGAAAGCGTTATTGTTTAAACTGCAGAATTTGTTCCATATGTCTATGCCTCACTGAAAACTGTCAGGAAGCTTGCCCTTCTACCTATAGATCACTGCCTTTCTGCTGTGCCTGACACACATCTCCATATAAGCATCTTCCCATATTAAATTTTCTGAATATCCAGCAGACAATAACAGGTTAAAGCTCATAAGAATCTCTATATATAGCCTCCTAAAACTAATCTTGTGGTATTTTTGATTATTTCCAGAGCGATTTGAATCCTTATTAATATTTTAATATTAAATTAAATTTTATGCTCTAAATAAATAGCATGATGGCAGGTTTTAATGAGGAATAACTGAGAGTCAGAGAGTAATACCAAGGTTAGAAGAAAAGAGGTGGCTGTTTAGTTGCTAAGCTGTGTCCAACTCTTTGGAGAGTCCATGGACTGTAGCCTACCAAGCTCCTCCGTCCATGGAATTCTCCAGGCAAGAATACCAGAATTGGTTGGCGTTTCCTTCTCCATGGGGATATTGCTAATCCAGGGATCAAACCAGTGTCTCCTGCATTGGCAGGAGGGTTCTTAACCCCTGAGCCACCAGGGCTTCCCCAGAAGAAAATATAGATATGCATAAATCTCAATTTCAAAGCTCCCTACAATTTGAATAACTGTAGCTTGAAATACATAGCTTTTGTGATATTGACTAAAACATAAAGTACATGGAACTAAGCAAACTTCATGTATTCACAATACATAATTATGATCAAAAGATTAGCTTTCTGGTGCAGTACATGGAATAAAACTAATTCATATTGAGAAAAATCCATATTCACAATTCTGGAGCATTATATCAATAATAATGTAGAAAAAAACTGAACAGCTACTCTACACAACAAATTATGAAAAATACTCACATATAAAGTTTTAATTTTCCCCAGTTTTATAAAGATCTACTATAGTCTAGGATTAATGGGCCCTTTACTTAAAAGAAATTTAAATTATAGAAACCTCACAGGAACAAAGTTTTGATGCTTCCAGTGAGACTTTTTTGGAAAATACATTGTGGGGAAGTAAAGTAGACCTATTATTATACACTGTGAGTTAAGAAGAAAATCAAAGGGCCTCTTACCTCTCCTCATTTAAAGTTTTGCTTAAAAAATATGGCATTTGTTTTCAACAGTATGGTTGACAAGAGGTCCTAAAACACATCTTAAAAAAAAAAAAAAGAGAGAGAACACAAAGAGATCCTAAGGGAGTATCAGTGGTAATAGTGCATACTATATCTTACACTGGGTAGTGGGTTTGAGAGAAGCCTTATTTCTTTCCCTATTATGTTGTATTTCACATAAACATATGTTATATATATGTGTGTGTGTATGTGCATGTTTTCCTACATTTTATTTGTAACAATTATTTTATAATAGTAAAGAAAAAATCAGGATACACAATTTCACTTACATATTCTAACGATATAAACAGCAATCAAAATCTTGTGTCTAGAAGAAAACTAGAAAGAAAAATACCAAAATCATAATAGTGACTGACTTTCATTTGCAGGAACGTTGGTAATTGCTTTTCCTCCCTTTAAAAATGTTCTGTCCTTTTAAGTTTTCTATAGTGAGTATACTTGCATATAATGTTTATTTATTTCATGAATAGAAATAAAAATAAAATGAGATAAAAAGCAAAAATTATGTTCATATAAAAATGGAAATGGAAATTATGTTTATTATAATAGCCATACTTGTTCATATCAGCTTTATTTATAAAAGTTAAAAGCCGGAAACAATCTAAATGTCCTTCCAAGGTAAACGATACAACAAACCATGTTATGCCCATACAGTGGATACTACACAGCAATAAAAAGAAACAATCTAATGATGTATCAGCTATCTGGATGCATCTCAAGGCCATTATAATGAGTGAAAGAGCCAATCTTGAAATTTCTATATATCAGATTATTCCATTTGTACAATATCAAAGTTACATAGGGACAGAAAACACAGCAGTGGTTAGGAATGGCAGTAGGGAGGAGGGTGAATGTGACTACTATTAACTGGTGACATGAAGATCTCTGTGGTGACGGAATGGTTCTCTATTTTGGTCGTAGTGTTAATTCACATGAATCTACACATGTGATAACATGCTATTGGACAATTTGCACTTATCGTGCCAGTGTTCACTTCCTCAGCTTGATACTACACTATAGGTATATAACATAAAATATGAAAATGAGGAGAATGGGTGAAGGGTAGCTGAGTATGTACTATCTTCATAATTTCTTGAGAATCTATATTTCAAAATCAGTGTGAAATTTTCTTCTGATCTTTGAATTTTCTACAGTGAATATTTCTCTGATTATGAATGAAATTCATTAATTTTGTTATTTAAGAGGAGTAGTCATATGTAGAAACATTTTACAGATACTACCTTTCTTCCTTACTTCCTATTCCGGTTGTGACTCAAGTGAAATAAAAGTAAATTTAAAATTCCATCAAGGTATTAACAAATTGAAAATAATGTTAAGATCAAGAGTAAAATTTTGTTAAAAACTTGGGTGAAGATGAACTAAACTTGCTTTGGGGCAGAGTCTAATGCAAGAGTTCAGTGTTAAGTAACACAGATTTGGTCCCTGGTCTCAGGAAGCTTGCACTACAGTGAGCAGAGAGAAAGGAAAAGGAAAAACAGAAACTAAATAAATGCTTGAAGATACTGGTACCATCAATGAAGGAAGTGAGCTTCTCAGGTGGCACTTCCATGGTGGGTCAAATGGTAAAGAATCTGCTTGAAGTGAGGGAGACCCACGTTCAATCCCTGGGTTGGGAAGATCCCCTGGAGAAGAGAATGGCAACTCACTCCAGTATTCTTGCTTGGAGAATTCCATGGACAGAGGATCCTGGTGGGCTACAACCCATGGGGTCACTAAGAGTCAGATACAAGTGAGCAACTAACACACACACCCATGAAGGAAACAGAGAACTGACATATTAAATAACAGTGAAGTTCTAATTCATAAAGGTTGCTAAAGCAGAGAAGGCCTCTCAGGGGAACTTTTTAAGCTGAGACTTGAAGCAGTTGGAGACACATTAATTAATAAGAAGCGCTCTAGAACATTAAAAAGAATTCTGACTTTGCATAATGTGGTTTTGCCACAATCAAGAGCACATATATATTTGGAACATATTTCTACTGGACACTATTCTAGTCTATTCCTGGCACACAGAAGATACTTAATGTGTGTTGCATAAATTCCTGAGTATTAATAACATGGCACATCACAACTAAGTCTTTTGCAAATAAGGAAAGATAATGAATAAACAAAGAGAATTTAAAATATGACCTCTATTTCAGCTGAAAAATTGAAACCTAAAATTTAAAACTATTTAAAATAATGTTCTCATAGAATTGTTTTATGTTTTCATGTTGACTCCTAGCCCCATCTCCACTTTATTATTATTATTTCAAAAGAATTCTATTCCTCTATGTTTTAACCCTGGACTTCAAATAGTCCCTAGTAAAGGCATAATAGTTTCTAATGTGCCTTTTTAAATGAATTACAGTCTGCCTGATTAAAAAATAACGTGTAATGGTTGCAGGAGATGTTATTTAAAGCTTAAAATATGATCCAATAATAGTAAAATTAGCATTACAATTTATGTAGCTGTGTACACTGTGAGAACGTTATATGCCAGGTTGTCTGGGTTCCTCTCTCAGTCCCCTGCTCTCAGGCATCCTCTGTGATTGCTTCTGAGTCATCTGGTCCTAGTTCTAGAATCTAGACTGATGATAAATCACTGAGGTTCAAAAATGTTGCTCACTCAGCTTCTGACTTATTAAAGTGATGAGGATTTTTCAGGTTCAGCTTTAATGCCAACACTTAAAAATAATGGGTCCCTGTTCTTCCTGTTGCCAGTGGATATTTTTCTCAGTTTTTCAGCAGTTCTCAGAGAGAAATACAGGCCTACTGTGCAGCTTTGTTTAACAGCTGGAAGGGCAAAAGCAGATTAAAATTCAATAAAGCTCGAGTAAGTTGTGCATCTACCTAAGTAATAACCTGATCAGTATTCATAATAGAATTACAAGCCTTGTTACCTCAGAGGGCTTATCTAATGGAGGGATTAGCATGTTCTGGAATTTCATTTCACAGTGTGGTGAACCCGCCACCCTGACACCACTGCTCAATCATCAAATACAGCAAAAATGCAAATAAAAGTGTTACAAGGGGGAAATGGACAGAGTTTAGAACAAGTGGTGGTGGGTTAGAGATATTCATCTTAATTTTGAATTCTTCAATCTGTTGTGGCCGAAATTACTTCTTTATTCTTGAATTTTTATAGACCTGTGTGATTTTTACTAGGTAGTAAGAGTATGGATGAGCTCAGCCTATGGATTACTCTAAAAGTGTAAGCACTTTAGAGAAATTCCTAATAAAACATAAAAGCAAAAACAAACCAGAAACTCAAGAGAAAAAATAGAAAATAGAGTAAAAGAATCACTAAATGGTACTCTTAATCAGATATGTCATTTAAACTATACAGCAATGGCTGTTTGTATACATTTTTTTTTCATGAACCAAAGTTTGCCTTGACCATTGTGCATGCTTGTGTCAAGAAGAACCACAAAGGAAAAAGAGGGAAGGCAGGAGTACTTGCAGCATCCTTCCTAGTGTAACCGACTATCAATTCTAAAATTAACTATTTTCATAAAATATGAATCTGTGCATTCCTAAATAACACCATGCATGCTCACAGTCTGCCTAAACAATAATTGAGTATATACAAATTTTACAATCTTGATTTATCCTTTTTCCATGGTTGCTGTTCCAGCAGTAATTTTTAAAGCACAAATAAATCTAGAAACAAAGAAAAGTTATTTCTTATTTAAACTCCTAGATGATTTATAGGCTGCTGAGCAGTGCAATAAGAGTAAAACTCTCTCTTTCTCTCAGGCATTTAACAGAGTACACTTTTAAAGACAAACTATGATCTATTGAAGTCACATTAGCACAGACAAAATACTGTCTTTTCTAACTTTCCATAGCCAGTTAATGACTGGTTAGGGTCAATTATAGAACATAGTATAGTTAGTGGAAAGACACTGAGAGATTAAAAGTGTGTGTGTGTGTGTGTGTGTGTGTGTGTGTGTGTGTATACATGTGCACAATTCTCTGCTATAGCTTTTTATATTCTTTGAGAGAAAGTACAATTTAAGGCCAATAGACTACAGATCACAGGGAATACATCTATAGCTCTAAAAAAAAGAAAAAAAAACAACATGGTTTATTGACTTACTGCCAGGATGAGATACATATCATAAGAATGAAGCGTTAGAGTGATGTTGATAAGGTTTAGACTTGTGCTACATGATTCTAAGAAGGGATAAGGGCTGATTTGGATGGGATGCTATCAAGAACTGGGGGCAGTTCAGCAATTCAGTGTCTTATTTATGTTTATAATGTGGGAGTGTGAAGAGAGAATGAAGATATCATTGGTAAAAAGACAGAAATTACTCAGAAGAAAAGATGATTAGTCATTTTGTGCCTGGGAGATAGCCTTGGGTATATTCTTTTAAAAACATTATGTTCTGTTGTCCTTGCCCCAATCTTTTTAGAATCAGTGTTGATATTTTCTTAGGAATATCATCATCTCAACAAGTACCATGTTACAAAACAATTCACTTTATTTTATTGCAGTACTTGTCCATATCCATGTGTCACAGACTGTAACCAGAAAAATCCTAACAATTACAGGTTATACAAATGGCTTTGCAAAAGAGGAATTAAGTAAGATGCTTCTTAATATTAAAGCAAACACTCCAAATGACTGGAAAGAGTGAAAATATTTTTTCTAACAAAGATCCTCATCCATCTAGTCAAGGTTATGGTTTTTCCTGTGGTCATGTATGGATGTGAGAGTTGGACTGTGAAGAAAGCTGAGTGCCGAAGAATTGATGCTTTTGAACTGTGGTGCTGGAGAAGACTCTTGAGAGTCCCTTGGACTGCAAGGAGATCCAACCAGTCCATTCTGAAGGAGATCAACCCTGGGATTTCTTTGGAGAGAATGATGCTGAAACTGAAACTCCAGTATTTTGGACACCTCATGCGAAGAGTTGACTCATTGGAAAAGACTCTGATGCTGGAGGGATTGGGGGCAGGAGGAGAAGGGGACGACCGAGGATGAGATGGCTGGATGGCATCACGGACTGGATGGATGTAAGTCTGAGTGAACTCCGGGAGTTGGTGATGGACAGGGAGGCCTGGCGTGCTGCAGTTCATGGGGTCGCAAAGAGTTGGACACGACTGAGTGACTGAACTGAATTGAGCTGAACTCCGTTTCACCAACCTGAAGAAAATCATTTACTTTTCTAAGATTCAGTGTTCTATTTCAGGAAATTAGGATGATTAACCCATTTAGGCATATTTCAAAAGGTTAAAATAAAGAATTGACAATATAAAGAATCAATATATTAATGATTTTGCTTGTTGAAATAATAACAATAGTAAGCATTCATATGTTGTTCCAAGTACTTTACATATATTAAAATGCTCTAAGTACTTTATATATATTAATCCACTTAATATGGATAATATTTTTCCCCCCAATCAGAGGCTAAGTAACTTGCAAGATCACACTGTTAAGTAGCAGAAATGCTATTCAGATCAAAGTTGCTGTCTCCCGAGTCCTTGCTTGTAGAGGATACAGATAAATGGAGTTCACCTTAAAAGCAGTGTTAAAGGTACTGGTATCTGGGGCTTCTGTCCATGTGATTCATTTCCAGTGATGGATATGGTGCTGCAGTCATAAAGCTGGCCTTAGTTTTTAGAGTACAGAGAAATCTCCAACTATTTGTTCGACTCAGCAACAACAAAACTTGAAGCATGTGAATCCAATAACAGTTTCTTTAATATATGAATAGTCACAGATTTGGGAAAATTGTTATAGCTCCTCAGTTTACAGAGTAAAACAGTAATTTTTTTTTCCTAATGCTTTTTCTTTACAACCTTTTCTACTCAGCCAACTCTATTCTTTGAACAAAATTTTATAGATATTTCTTTTTAGCACATGTGCTGCCAAAGCAAACACAGATTTTTCTTATAATTACATTTTAAGTAAATTTTAATCCCAAATAATACTATAACCCATAACAAGCATTATAGGAATTTAATTGTTCTTTCATCCTCATAAAATAATCCAATATATTTTTTAATCTAGAAAATTACAATAATATGGTGCTGCTCTATAATAAATGATCACTGAGCACCCAAGATATGCTCCAGAATTATTCTAGATCCAGGAGAGTCACCAAAGTAGACACAAAGCCTCACAAACTGGGTTTGAGGGAAGGAGGAGAAAGGATGGATAAACAAAATGGTATTCCTAGTGTATTTAATACTGGGTGGGGGATGGGAGGACTGGGGGTGGGCAGATCAGTTTTTAGAATCCTCATTTTATAATAAAATTATTTTCAGTAACAATCATGACACAAAATTAATAAAATAATGACGAGAAAAAGGCAGTAAAAATCTTCTTCTGTTGAGATACATATGTGTATATAAAGCAATGCCATAATAAGACAAACAATAATATTACAGTACAAAAAGGAAAAGCAAAGTATTAGATTAATACTTCTTAATTACACTGAGTTTTTTAAATAAAATGAGAAAAAATTACATCTATATTTTGATCTGTTATAGTGATGAATAATAACAGTACGGTTTAATAATTTAAAAGAGCAGTGATTTTTTAAAAGTAGTTTTAATTTTAAAAGACATTATTCAAATTTAATAAAATATTTTATTACTGAAATGTTAAAAAAAATTTAAACTGATATTTACCAAATAAAAATATTACTTCTTGCATCTTGTGCTCTCTTTCATTGTTTTAATTATATATATAAGAAATAACCAAGTGGCCACATAGAATGGCTTAACTAAAGTGACTCAAAATTTTTTTTCATTTTTACTGTAACTCCCATTGTTTGCTTTGAATTTAGTGTTTACATTTAGGAATACGCACTATCAACTGGGGTTGGAGACAGGAATTACAACCAAAGTTAACTTGAATGGTTCTAAACCATTATAAGCTTAGACTCTAGATGAGTATGTTTGTTGAGTCCACATATAACTGGCAATTCTCCAAGTAAGCTGATATATAAAATGTTTTTTAAAAGATGAGTAATAAAATATGTTAATCTCAGGTTTTTATATTTATCTTATTAAAATGGAAAACCAATACCATTGTTTAGAGCCTTTATCAGAGAAGAATAACATCACTTTTTAATAACCAATTTTTAAAAGAATTTCCAGTGCACTGTGACATTAAAAGTAAGACTGACGTTTAGTTTATTACTGATTTTGGATTACAACACATAACCTCCTTATTGGACCTAGGCAAACTACTCTCCTATTTTGGTACCTGGTAAGCCATGGGAGGGTGAGAAAGAAAGATGTAATAAAAAATAGCAATTAGTCTACTCTTTGAGTTGAAATCACAGATCAAAATAAATGGTTTTTATTCAGACTGACTCTGAAAGTAATCTGAATTTTAAAATTAATTTCATTTGTGATAAATCAAAATTCTGAATTGAAATTGAAAACCATCTAAGTAAGGAATTTAAAATTAAATTAAATTTAAAACCTAACAGCAGACTTGATTTAAATTATTTTAATTTACATTAAATTAAAATTCAGAAGCATCTGAGATGAATCAGAATTAGTCATAATATTCACCTCATATATGAAATACTGAAATTTTGATTTCCAATAAGCTGTAATCAGGCTCTACTGACTTGATAGCAGTTTGCAGAACTGTTTGATAAAAAAGATCAAAAAAGCCTAGAATAAGATAACAAAAGTAAATGTGGTGGGAAGAAATTATAACGGGTCAAATGATTAATCCCTCCAATGAGATTTACATTATCTTCAAATATGAAACTGGATTATAGAGGATAAGAAAATAATAACGGAATATATTTCTATTGAAATGATAAAACTCTGATCATTTATGATGGAACATATTTTTCTAAGTACATCTCCATCAGAGTAGCTGTCCCTCTGCTAGCTGAACCTTGTTCACCACTAGAGTGGTGTGAGGGTCCATGAACCTCTAAACGCTCCTGGCACAACTCCCTTGGTCCATATTAGCTACTTCATCACTAGAAATTTCTTGAAAGAAAAGTTTCAATTTGACAAGGAAGTTGTAATTAGAGCCTATCTTTTATACTCTTTAAAGACACCATCAGGAAAATTCCACTGAGTCCACCTCTGTTTATGTCATTCACTACCTGCAAGTCAAGGCCCTGGCTTTTATCCCTTGTGCTCTATGTACCTTCTAATCTGATTCAAGACCCATGTATCTCTAGTTTTTCAAATCTTTTGCTATTCTCTCTGAATTTATGGACTGTTACAAACAAAGCTCCCAAATGGTCAACATCCTTTCAAATCCAGAGCACCTTCTTGCTCCAGAAGACTCCCAGCCCCTGAGCTAGACATGTGTGGAGGAATATCTGCCCAGTCACTGGAGACTTCTTTTGACATTAGTGGATATATATAGTAAATTCATTTTTAAAAAAGTAATCATAATATACTTTTTCAACTTTATACTGCCCCTTCAACATATATATGTATGTATATACACACACACATATATTATACTTACATATACACATACACATGCAAAAATGGGGAAAATAAAGGAGAGAAACAGCATGGACCTAAAAAAAGCAGAAGATATTAAGAAGAGGGGGCAAGAATACACAGAAGAACTATACAAGAGATCTTGATGACCCAGATATCCACAATGGTATGATCACACACCTAGAGCCAGACATCTTGGAGTGTGACGTCAAGGAGGCCTTAGGAAACATCATGACAAACAAAGCAAGTGGAGTTGATGGAATACCAACTAAACTATTTCAAATCCTAAAGAGCTGATGCTGTAAAAGTGCTGCACTCAAATGCCAGCACATTTGGAAAACTCAGCAGTGGCCACAGAACCGGCAAGGATCAGCTTTTATTCCAATCCCAAAAAAAGGCAATGCCAAAGAATGTTCAAACTACTGCACAACTGAACTCATTTCACACGCTAGCAAAGTAACGCTCAAAATTCTTCAAGCCAGGCTTCAACAGTATGAGAACTGTGAGCTACCAGATGTTCAAGCTGGATTTAGAAAAGGCAGAGGAACCAGAGATCAAATTGTCAACATCCGCTGGATCATAGAAAAAGCAAGAGCATTCCAGAAAAATATCTACTTCTGCATCATTGACCACGCTAAATCCTTTGTGTGGATCACAACAAACTGTATACAATTCTTTAAGAGATGGGATTAACAGAGCATCTTATCTGCCTCCTGAGAAATCTGTATGCATTCCAGAAGCAACAGTTAGAAATGGACATGGAACAATGGATTGGTTCCAAATTGGAAAAGGAGTACCTCATGGCTGTATATTGTCACCCTGCTTATTTAACTTCCATGCAGTGTACATCAGGCAAAATGCTGGACTGGAAGAAGCATAAGCTGGAATCAAGATTTCTGGGAGAAATATCAACCTCAGATATGCAGATGACATCACCCTTATGGCAGAAAGAGAAGAGGAACTAAAGAGCCTCTTGATGAAAGTGAAAGAAGAGAGTGAAAATGCTGGCTTAAAACTCAACATTCAAGAAACTAAGATCATGACATCTGGTCCCATCACTTCATGGCAAATAGATGAGGAAACAATGGAAACAGTGACAGGCTTCATTTTCTTGGGTTCCAAAATCACTGCAGATGGTGACTGCAGCCATGAAATTAAAAGACACTTGCTCCTTGGAAGAAAATCTATGACAAACCTAGATAGCATATTAAAAAGCAGAGACATTACTTTGCTGACAAAGGTCCAAATAATCAGTTATGGTTTTTCGAGTAGTCATGTATGGATGTGAGAGTTGGACCATAAACAAAACTGAGCGCTGAATAATCGATGATTTGAACTGTGTTGCTGGAGAAGACTCTGAGAGTCCCTTGGACTGCAAGGAGATCAAACTAGTCAATCCTGAAGGAAATTATCCTGAATATTCATTAGAAGGACTGATGCTGCAACTGAAGCTCTATTCTTTGGCCACCTGATGCAAAGAGTCAACTCATTAGAAAAGACCCTGATGCTGGGAAAGACTGAAGACAGGAGGAGAAGGGGAGGACAGAAGACGAGATGATTGGATGGCATAACTGACTCAATGGACATGAGTTTGAGCAAGCTCCAGGAGATGGTGAAGGACAGAAAAGCTTGGTATGCTGCAGTTCATGGGGTCACAAAGAGTGGGACTGAGCAACTGAACTCAGTGACACATACACAGTATGTACAGTTGGCCAAAAAGGTTGCAATATATTAGGGAAAAACCCAAAAAACTTTTCAGTCAATCCAATATTCTATATTGTTTTAAAGTCTTTATCCTGGTAACTAAACCTTCTTAGAGCATTTTTATGAAAAGAAAAACTATGAGATCATTTAAATTAAAAATATTAAGTCACAGAGATCAAGATTTAAGAGGAAAATATCCCACAAACAGTACCTCAAATGTATCTAAAACACATACACACACAGATAAGATACATACATTATATCAATAAAGAAGGTTTCAGTTTACAGTTGGTGCACCAAAGACCTAGAAACAGCTCATTAACACAAATTATTTTATTATCCACTTACATAACTATTTAAAGGCCTCTCCGAGGTTAAAGCGTCTGCTTCCAATGCGGGAGACCCAGGTTCGATCCTTGGGTCGGGAAGATTCCCCTGGAGAAGGAAATGGTAACCCACTCCAGTATTCTTGCATGGAGAATCCCATGGACGGAGAAGCCTGGTAAGCTACAGTTCATGGGGTCGCAGAGTCGGATATGACTGAGCGACTTCACTCCAAGTTTTATAGCACTTACTTGCTAGTTTGACTATCAGTTCGGTTCAGTCGCTCAGTTGTGTCCGACTCTTTCAGTTCAGTCAGTACAGTCGCTCAATTGTGTCCGACTCTTTGCGACCCCATGAATGGCAGCACACCAGGCCTCCCTGTCCATCACCATCTCCTGGAGTTCACTCAGACTCAGTGATGCCATCCAGCCATCTCATCCTCTGTCGTCCCCTTCTCCTCCTGCCCCCAATCCCTCCCAGCATCAAAGTCTTTTCCAGTGAGTCAACTCTTTGCATGAGGTGGCCAAAGTACTGGAGTTTCAGCTTTAGCATCATTCCTTCCAAAGAAATCCCAGGGCTGATCTCCTTCAGAATGGACTGGTTGGATCTCCTTGCAGTCCAGGGGACTCTCAAGAGTCTTCTCCAACACCACAGTTCAAAAGCATCAATTCTGTGGTTCTCAGCCTTCATCACAGTCCAACTCTCACATCTGTACATGACCACTGAAAAAACCATAGCCTTGACTAGACGGACCTTAGTCAGCAAAGTAATGTCTCTGCTTTTGAATATGCTATCTAGGTTGGTCATAACTTGCCTTCCAAGGAGTAAGCGTCTTTTAATTTCATGGCTGCAGTCACCATCTGCAGTGACTTTGGAGCCCAAAAATATAAAGTCTGACACTGTTTCCCCATCTATTTCCCATGAAGTGATGGGACCGGATGCCATGATCTTTGTTTTCTGAATGTTGAGCTTTAAGCCAACTTTTTCACTCTCCTCTTTCACTTTCATCAAGAGGCTTTGTAGCTCCTCTTCACTTTCTGCCATAAGGGTGCTGTCATCTGCATATCTGAGGTTATTGATATTCCTCATGGCAATCTTGATTACAGATTGTGTTTCTTCCAGTCCAGCATTTGTCGTGATGTACTCTGGATAGAAGTTAAATAAGCAGATGACAATATACAGCCTTGACGTACTCCTTTTCCTATTTGGATCCAGTCTGTTGTTCCATGTCCAGTTCTAACTGTTGCTTCCTGACCTGCATACAGATTTCTCAAGAGGCAGGTTAGGTGGTCTGGTATTCCCATCTCTTTCAGAATTTTCCACAGTTTATTGTGATCCACACAATCAAAGGCTTTGGCATAGTCAAGAAAGCAGAAATAGATGTTTTTCTGGAACTCTCTTGCTTTTTCCATGATCCAGCGGATGCTGGCAATTTGATCTCTGGTTCCTCTGCCTTTTCTAAAACTAGCTTGAACATCAGGGAGTTCACAGTTCACGTATTGCTGAAGCCTGGCTTGGAGAATTTTGAGCATTACTTTACTAGCATGTGAGATGAGTGCAATTGTACGGTAGTTTGAGCATTCTTTGGCATTGCCTTTCTTTGGAATTGCAATGAAAACTGACATTTTCCAGTCCTGTGGCCACTGCTGAGTTTTCCAAATGTGCTGGCATATTGAGTACAGCACTTTCACGGCATCATCTTTCAGGATTTGAAATAACTCAACTGGAATTCCATCACCTCCACTAGCTTTGTTCGTAGTGATGCTCTCTAAGGCCCACTTGACTTCACATTCCAAGATGTCTGGCTCTAGATTAGTGATCATATCATCATGATTATCCGGGTCTTGAAGATCTTTTTTGTATAGTTCTTCCATGTATTCTTGCCACCTCTTTTTAATATCTTCTGCTTCTGTTAGGTCCATACCATTTCTGTCCTTTATTGAGCCCATCTTTGCATGAAATGTTCCCTTGGTATCTCTAATTTCTTGAAGAGATCTCTAATCTTTCCCATTCTGTTCTTTTCCTCTATTTCTTTGCATTGATCGCTGAAGAAGGCTTTCTTGTCTCTTCTTGCTTTTCTTTGGAACTCTGCATTCAGATGCTTATATCTTTCCTTTTCTCCTTTGCTTTTCACTTCTCTTCTTTTCACAGCTATTTGTAAGGCCTCCCCAGACAGCCATTTTGCTTTTTTGCATTTCTTTTCCATTGGGATGGTCTTGATCCCTGTCTCCTGTACAATGTCATGAACCTCATTCCATAGTTCATCAGGCACTCTATCTATCAGATCTAGGCCCTTAAATCTATTTCTCACTTCCACTGTATCATCATAAGAGATTTGATTTAGGTCATACCTGAATGGTCTAGCGGTTTTCCCTATTTTCTTCGATTTGAGTCTGAATTTGGCAATAAGGAGTTCATGATCTGAACCACAGTCAGCTCCTGGTCTTGTTTTGTTGACTGAATAGAGATTCTCCATCTTTGGCTGCAAAGAATATAACCAATCTGATTTCGGTGTTGACCATCTGGTGATGTGGGTGTTTGCTATGACCAGTGCATTTTCTTGGCAAAACTCTATTAGTCTTTGCCCTGCTTCATTCCACATTCCAAGGCCAAATTTGCCTGTTACTCCAGGTGTTTCCTGACTTCCTACTTTTGCATTCCAGTCCCCTATAATGAAAAGGACATCTTTTTTGGGTGTTAGTTCTAAAAGGTCTTGTAGGTCTTCATAAAACTGTTCAACTTCAGTTTCTTCAGCATTACTGGTTGGGGCATAGACTTGGATAACTGTGATATTGAATAGTTTGCCTTGGAGATGAACAGAGATCATTCTGTCATTTTTGAGATTGCATCCAAGTACTGCATTTCGGACTCTTTTGTTGACCATGATGGCTACTCCATTTCTTCTGAGGGATTCCTGCCCGCAGTCATAGATATAATGGTCATCTGAGTTAAATTCACCCATTCCAGTCCATTTTAGTTCACTGATTCCTAGAATGTCAGTGTTCACCCTTGCCATCTCTTGTTTGACCACTTCCAATTTGCCTTGATTCATGGACCTGACATTCCAGGTTCCTATGCAATACTGCTCTTTACAGCATCGGATCTTGCTTCTATCACCAGTCACATCCACAACTGGGTATTGTTTTTGCTTTGGCTCCATCCCTTCATTCTTTCTGGAGTTATTTCTCCACTGATCTCCAGTAGCATATTGGGCACCTACTGCCCTAGGGAGTTACTTTTTCGGTATCCTATCATTTTGCCTTTTCATACTGTTCATGGGGTTCTCAAGGCAAGAATAGTGAAGTGGCTTGCCATTCCCTTCTCCAGTGGACCACATTCTGTCAGACCTCTCCACCATGACCCACTTGTCTTGGATTGCCCCATAGGAGCAGAACCCCAAGTAAAGGTACAGATATCAAGGAGAAAGACAGTAATGCCCATTGACATATTTCTTCTTTCAGTTCAGTTCAGTTCAGTCGCTCAATCGTGTCCGACTCTTTGCGACCCCATGAATTGCAGCACGCCAGGCCTCCCTGTCCATCACCAACTCCCCGAGTTCAGTCAGACTCATGTCCATCCAGTCCGTGATGCCATCCAGCCATCTCATCCTCTGTCGTCCCCTTCTCCTCCTGCCCCTAATCCCTCCCAGCATCAGAGTCTTTTCCAATGAGTCAACTTTTCGCATGAGGTGACCAAAGTACTGGAGTTTCAGCTTTAGCATCATTCCCTCCAAAGAAATCCAGAATGGGAAAATGACTTGAATAGTTAGGTCAAACATGACTTTTAGGTTGTTTTCAATGTTGGGCTCTAACCAGTGTCTTATTATCCAAAAGGCAGGCTAAGGATGTGCTTAAAGCAATCTTTAAAGAAATGCTTATTCAAAGAACATAATCTCAAAGAAATAAGTGCACCGTTTTTCAAAATTTTCAAGTAATATTACTTCTGGAAAAATGTACAAGAAAAAGTAATGGGGATTGCATCTGGGCAACAGGAATGTAATCTGGGAAATGGAATGGGAAGAATTATTCTTCATATTATATCTTTGTCCATCTTTAAATTATGTGCCTACACTTGGTTTATCTATTCAAAACCAAAATGAATTAAATTTGAAATCATTTATACATTTTATTTTTCCCCTTATGTTAAAATGCCTAGAGGGAGAGTCCAGCATACACTTTTGAATGCTGAAATAATTCTCAATCCCTCAGAATAAGAAGTTTTTCTACACAACAGCCTTGTGTTAATGGTACTTTAGGAAATTAAAGGGAAGGCATGGTGGCCAGTTATGGGCAAAGTATTATAGAAAGAGAGTAAAAGTCTCATAAAACAGAATCAGAAATGGGAACTTATAATTCAGGAGAAAACACAAGTTGGAGTAAGAGATAATCAGGGAAACAAAAAAATCCCTCAGGAAGACTCAAAATCTCTGAAAGTTTGGTGGATTTACTTCACTCTCTAGAATCAAAACTTGAACCAGTTTATTACTGATATGTTGCCAAAGGATTATCCTCAAGGCTGAGTGACTCTAACACATTTAAGTTTTTTTTGTTTTTCAGTCACTTTAAAATTTGCTTTACTCTCACTGCCTGTACACCATTTTGTTCATGATTCTAATTTCTGGCTGTCAGACTTAACAATAAATTATAATAAATATGTTCTAACTAGAACAGAGCACATTGGAAGCATCATGCCTTTGATCTAAACATTATATTTTTCCTCTTCCTGTTCTATGCTATATCAAACATCCCATAACACATGTAATACAGCTCTTTTACTTTGGTTTCACAAGGAATTCATACAAGCTCAGGTTAAATATTCGATTTATTACCGGGAGCATGTCTTTTTTTATCTGAATTTCTGGTAGTAAGATTGCTTCGACCTGATACTAATGCAGGACTCCATTTCCACATACATGGGAACGTGGTAATTTAAGCTACTTTCCTATTTTCTTGTTTATTATTTGTCTGTAGAAGTCAAATTTTGGATCTTGTTAAAAGTTGTTACAGATTAAATAAAATAAATGTAAAGCATTCAAATCAATGCATGACGTACACCAAAAGCTAAATAAAAGTTAACTGTTATTATTATTCTTGTCTTCATTTTCTGAGGGTAAAACATTTAAGACAGACTACAAATTTATGAGATGACATTTTCAGTAGTAGAACACTTCTAGATTATGCCAGTGTGCTTGAAATCTAGTATGACTATAGCCTGTTCCTGTTATAGTCACAGGTAACCGGCATTGAAGCTAGTTATTCCATAGATGATCACATTGGCAGCATCTAGGAAATTGTTACATATGCAGAATCTCAGATCCCATCCCAGAACTGCTGAATCAGAAGCTCATCTTAAAACATCCCCAGGAGTTTCACAGGAACACTGAAGTTTGAGAAGTGCTGCTCTAGAGATTTGATTCACCACATGTTGCAAAATGGAGGTTTTTTTTTTTTTTTAATCTTTTACCATTTAACCTTGAAAGTGAAGTTGTTTGGCTCATTTTCCTTTAAGTATAGGAGGCATCTTTTGTTTGTGGCTTCATCTACTGACTCACACATATTCCTCTAGATTTGTTTACTTCTTTCAGAAGCTGTAATATGCATGCAGTTTGTAAAAGTTCATTGCCTTTTAGCTTCTTGTCTTCATGCATGGAATTAGATTTGTTATTCTACAGTTTTACTTTTCAACTGTTACAAGGCTTTTCCATTATTTGTAAAACCTGAGTTTTTAAAAAATATTTGATGCATTACTTATCACCTGAGAATAACTTTAAATAAGCATAATTCTGATAAATACTTAGGATGGAGCTCTTAAATAATTAAGAAAAATATTATAAATGTATAATGTCTGATGTGGACATGAGAATATTTTCTCCTTCTGCTTTCCCATTATTCTTTGTGTTTCATGTTGAAAACTTGTCTGGATTGCCAGATACAAATGCTATGGTCAAGGGGACACACAACCCACCAGCTGAATATTTGAAATTTGTATGAGACAGACACATACGATGGTTCAGACACCCTTACTCTCCTGTCAGCCTTGAGACCTGCGATCTAGGCTCAGGAGGTCTTTGTTTTCACTGCCTTGCCCTTGCCTCTGTGGTCCTCTCATCTTCTGAGCACTAAATGAGACCGAAGTAGAGGTATCAACACTTCCCACCTCTCCCCTAAGTCCTACAAACATGTACAGTTCATCCGTGAGTGCAAAGTCATTTCAGTCACGTCTGATTCTTTGTGACCCTATGGACTGTAGCCTGCCCATGCACCTCTGTCCATGAGATTCTCCAGGCCAGAACACTGGAGTGGGTTAGTCATGCCTTCCTCCAATAATTCTCAGGTTACTGTAATTTGCTCCCTGAGCCTCTTAACACAATTATAGCACATGCTGACTGTCTGAAAGATGAAGATGTAAATGGCCCACACAGACAAACAGAAGCCCTGGAAGCATCAAAATCCATTTCCTGAATAAGGAATATGTGACCCTTAGGAGCAAAAAGACATGGTTATCTTTTGAGAGTAAACAGTTGGGAGAAATACCACCTAAGGAGTTCAAAAAAATAGTTAAAAGCACAGTTCAAGGCAATTTCTTCATTATCTCCCTTATTAAATTCTCAAAAAATCACCCAGCAACAATAACTTACCATTTGGTTGTTATGGGCAACATGATTCTCTATTTTATGCTTTTCTTCCTTATTTAGGAAAAAATCATCTTCATGTATTATATGATGATTCTCTATTTGTTATCATGATGCCTTGAGCTACAAAGGAAGAGAACTTAAATATCTTTCACAATGTATCATAAAAAAAGGATTATGAAAAAAATCCATGAAAATATTTTCTCATTTTTTTATATGAAGGGATAAACTAACATTATTTCCATTGTCCTCGGCACTTTGTAAGTAAAAACACATGACTTGAAATGATGCTGTTTGAGGAGATAGGTTCTAACATGATTTGCAAATGGATGAAAGAAAGTTGTACATATTTTTCCTAACAGTGCTTCACAAAATGAACTCCAAAGGATAATTATCATTCTCCTTTTCTGAAATTAAAATAAAAATGAAAGAAAATCATATATCATTCTTTCCATTATCTTGGAAAAGTTTATTTTTCCTTAACATAATATATGTTAAATCCATGCTATTTAAATTTCAATATATTCCACACTAATCTTTTATCTCCCAGTTGTGGTCTAGACAACTCAACTAAGCTTTGAATCACACTAGCTCTTCTCCAAGCATTTGCTCACACAGGTGCTCCATCTGGATGATTCCACACCCCTACACCTACTCAGCCCAAGTGTAAATTAGAACAGTATTTCTATGTCCTATTCAAATGTCTGAAGTCTCCTGTTTTCTAAAATGTGTAAATACTTTCTGCCACATCTAAATACTCATATCTTTTAGAATTACTTTTAAGAATTTTATTATAGCTTTTTGTGTAAGTCATGCTTTATTTCTTCTGCTACATTTCATTCAAGATGGGTTATGTATGTGATTCCAAATTATAAACATAGGGTACCTAACATTGTTCTTTATTCTATTAATTAGAGCCAGGGGAGGAGATAGATGGAGTACTCGAAGGTTCTAAGTAAAGATTCATTTCAGGAATTATCCACAGAGGTGTAGGCAGAGTTCTGAGATAAACTAACAAAGGTTAAGTAGCAAGGACTACTTGCAGGCAGGAATTGGGGGAGCTGTTTCCATTATTGGAAAATGGAAAGAAACAGCATGGAGTTGCCAGAGCCCGGTGAGAACTGGAGCTATAAAGCAGGAGCCACCTGATTTAATTTCATGGTGGCTCAGACAGTTATGAATCTGTCTGCAATGCAGGAGATCCAGGTTCAATTCCTGGGTCTGGAAGATCAGCACTTGGCAACCCACTCCAGTCTTCTTGCTGGGAAATCTCATGGACAGAGGAGCCTGGCAGACTACAGTCCGTGGCATTGCAAAAGAGTTGGACATGACTTAGCAACTAAACAACATGTATAGGAACAACAGCCAATGCCAAAAACCTCATGAGGCAGTGACAGAAAGAAGAGAAATAATGGACCAAAATCATTCTCTCTAACCTCTGGTATTTTGGGGTTGTCTTCATTGTCTCCTTAAGAGAGGGAAATTCAACCAATAAGGTGTCAAGGGTAATATTAATTAGTTTCCAGACCCAAGAATTCATTTTAATGAGGAACCATGATAATTTGCTGTCAGTTTAACTACATCCTACAATCAATAATTCACAGGACGATATTCCATGGCTAGGGCCATTACTGAGACTCCAGTAGGAAATTTCATGGTTCTATGGCTCAGATGGGCTTCCCAGGTGGTGACAGTGATAAAGAACCCACCTGCCAATGCAGGAGATGTAAGAGACATGGGTTTGATCACTGGGTTGGGAAAGATACCCTGGAAGGCATAACAACCCACTCAAATATACCTGCCTGGAGAATCCCATGGATAGAGGAGCCTAGCAGGCTACAGTCCACAGGGTCACAAAGACCTGGACATGACTGAAGCAACTAAGCCCAAGCACATGGCTCAGATGCCTTAAGGTAATGGAGCACATTGTCAAAGTAAAGATCTCATAGTATGATATCCCTACTAAATTTAAAGTAACTTAAAGAAATATAAGTTGAGGTCCATGGGGTCACAAAGAGTTGGATACAATTGAGTGACCAAACAACAAAAAATTTCTGTGACACCAAGTTTGATGAAAATGGTCTGTGTAATCAATCTGACACTGAGTAGCTGTGGGCCACCTGGGAAATGCGCTTTATCAGGGACCAAGAGTTAGTTTTACTCAAATGAAACTGGATAATCAGTAGCGGTGGCTGGAAGAGCCCTGGGGAGGGAGCATGCCCGTGGCCACCCAGCTCAAGCAGGGCCTTTAGCCCTACTTTCATGGCCATTGTTGTCTTCGATCCCAGGGAGAGCAACCACGTGGCGACAACTCGTCCTTCATCTCCAGTTATAAAGGTCAGATGATACTGAGAGCTTTTCTGGATGCTGACGTTCCTTTCGTGATATGAAGTCTCAAATGCCTTGGTAAAGGGAGGGTTCTGAGTCCTCTCATTGGAAATAGTTAGGCTGTGGCTGAACAAGCTACAGAAATGGATCCACTCCTCAGTCCTATCACCCTGAGGGTTACACTACTTCTGTACCTAGGATGTTCCATCCTAATTTTACTGTAGCCAAGACTATGTTCAAGCTTAAAGTACAAGGACATTTGAGGTCACTATCAGGTGGCCTTTAGTTCAATCTTGAATTCTGCATTGACATGTTCATATTAATAAATTTAGCCTGACCCACCTAATAGTTCATTCTCCTTACGTTACATCCTCAGGATACCTTCCTGTCCATGCTCCCCATTCCTCTATACTGATGCATGATGGCGAGACGCTGCATTTTAGTGTAGCCACTGTCTCTTCCTGAAAGAAACCTCACTCTTACCTTTCTGAACTATGCTGAAATACGACCCTTGGAATAAGTCTCAAGAGAATAAGAAGTATCTGAATATGTGTGTGTCAGGCAAGGGGGAGGCTGTTGCTGAGAACAGTCCTTCTCTGCAGACAATTTCTTTTTTTGTTTCTCTTAAAAATTTCTAATTATATTTTATGGAAGTATATTTGGCTTAACAGTATTGTTTCAGATATACCACATGGTAATTTGTTATTTTAATGGAATACACTCCAAAGTTGTTATAAAACATTGATTATATTTTCTGTGTTATACATTATATCCTTGTAAATTATTTATTTTGTACCTTGTAGTTTGTACCTCTTAAACCCCTTCACCTATTTTGCCCATCCCCTTACCTTTCTCCCCTCTGTTAAACCTTAGTTTGTACTCTCTCTCTGTGAGTCTATTTCTGTCCTAGGTTTTAGATTCCACATATAAGTGAAAACACACAGTATTTATCTTTGACTTATGCAGGTAACTTCTTTGAACAGTAACGAAAAGGTATTTTTACAATGGAAGTTTAGTTTCCTCAGATACTGGGTGAAGGGCAGCTTTCACTGGCAAAGAAGCTTCAAGCAAATATGAACCTTTTAATTATCAGCAGCATCTAAATCTATCTAAATGTTCTCATCACATGCCTCAGGAACTCAGTCCTTAACTAGTGCTTAACACAAGGGAAACAAGTGCCCATACATTAGTGCCAGCGGTTCTCAAACTTTTTGTCCCAAGATCCCTTTACCTTTGGACAAGCTATTGGTATATCCAATGACAGTTTAGTACATAGAATACATTTTTTGATATTTAGCATTTCAAATTCAAACAAAATTGTTCTTTAAGGTAGCTCAGTGGTAAAGAACATGCCTGCCAATGCAGGAGACATAAGAGAAGTGAGTTCAATCCCTGGGTTTGGAAGATTCCCTGAAGAAGGAAATAGCAACCCACTCTAATATTCTTGCCTAAAGAATCCCATGGATAGAGGATCCTGGTGGGATACAGTCCATGGAATTGCAGATAGTCAAACATGACTGAAGCAACTTAGTACAATATATAAAAACATTTTCCATTAACTTTAAGAGTGGTGATTTTCTCTCACTTATGTAACTTAACAGAGAAGGCGATGGCACCCCACTCCAGTACTCTTGCCTGGAGAATCCCATGGACGGAGGAGCCTGATAGGCTGCAGTCCATGTGGTCATGAAGAGTCAAGATACGACTGAGCGACTTCACTTTCACTTGCATTGGAGAAGGAAATGGCAACCCACTCCAGTGTTCTTGCCTGGAGAATCCCAGGGACGGGGGAGCCTGGTGGGCTGCTGTCTGTGGGGGTCACACAGATCAGACACGACTGAAGCGATGCAGCAGCAGCAGCATGTAACTTAAAGGTCTGTCTGCTGCTGCTGCTGCTAAGTTGCTTCAGTCGTGTCCGACTCTGTGCGACCGCATAGACAGCAGCCCACCAGGCTCCCCCATCCCTGGGATTCTCCAGGCAAGAGTACTGGAGTGGGGTGCCATTGCCTTCTCCAAAAGTTCCATCTAGTCAAGGCTATTGGAGAAGGAAATGGCAACCTACTCCAGTGTTCTTGCCTGGAGAAACCCAGGGACAGGGGAGCCTGGTGGGCTGCCGTCTACGGGGTCACACAGAGTTGGGCACGACTGAAGTGACTTAGCAGCAGCAGTCAAGGCTATGGTTTTTCCAGTAGTCATGTATGGATGTGGGAGTTGGACTGTGAAGAAAGCTGAGTGCCAAAGAATTCATGCTTTTGAACTGTGGTGTTGGAGAAGACTCTTGAGAGTCCCTTGGGCTGCAAGGAGATTCAACCAGTCTATTCTAAAGGAGATAAGCCCTGGTGTTCTTTGGAAGGAATGATGCTAAAGCTGAAACTCCAGTACTTTGGTCACCTCATGCAAAGAGTTGACTCATTGGAAAAGACTCTGATGCTGGTGAGGGATTGAGGGCAGGAGGAGAAGGGAATGACAGAGGATGAGATGGCTGGATGGCATCACCGACTCAATGGACGTGGGTTTGGGTGAACTCCGGGAGTTGGTGATGGACAGGGAGGCCTGGCGTGCTGCGATTCATGGGGTCGCAAAGAGTCAGAGACTGAGCGACTGAACTGAACTGAAAGCTTACAGACTTGGCTTTATACGGCAAATAGCATTGTTGTTTTATAATTAAAATAGTTTAGACCTCAAAGTCCCCCTGTATATCTTAAGGATCTCCAGTGGTTCCAAGAACAAATTTTGAGAAGTGCTGTTTTTGCACAAGAGACATGGTAAAATTTCATATTTAATAGGTATTACAACTCTACAATCCATACAATCAGGTTTGGGGACAGGATGTTGAAACTTGTTTGTCCTGGAGTCATACAGATTACACAATTCTTATTCTCCATAGAGTTCTTCTGATTTTCTACCTGTGCTTTGAATTGGAAGGCCAAGTTTCCAATCATATCTCTTTCTTTTTGCCACATTCCCAGTACAATAAAAGTTATCCAACTTCCTTAATTTTGCAATCACCTTTGGCATGGCAACTAACTGCTGAAGCCTCTTGATTTTACAGCACCTTGCTGTTCAACACTCTGTTCCTTAATTAATTGTGATGCTCATGGCATACTGTAGATAATGGGTATTTCTTCTGTGAGTTCACTAAATATATGATCCAACCAATACCATATTCTTAAGTATGAGGCTTGTTTCCTGGGGCCACTCTTGATATTAAGCTGTACCATGGTTAGAAAGTGAAAGACCAAAAACTGTTTAACTGGACTGAATTCAATTAAGGGACTGTTTTCACAAGTGTATGGAGGATTAAAGACCTATTGGGAGGCAAGAACCCATTATCATTTCTAGGCCTGATGTGTCATGAGGGCAAGAAGAGCTGAGCTCTAGAAGAAGGACCAAAGGACAGGACAGCCTATTACAGCAAGATGGGCACAAGGAAGCAAAGTAAGTGCTCTCAATCTCTTAACTCTCATCCTCTGTTTTTGTTGCTTACCATTGTCTGAACCCAACTGGAAGCCAGACAGGAGAAAGGAGCGTCTGTGTCAGTGTGCAGAGAGTAAGAAAGGTAGGCACAACTTAACTCTTCTCCCAATCAAAGAGAAATTTAAAGTACAACAACTTTGAAGTCTTACATGGCCCAGTTGTATTTTTTTAAATTAAAGATCCATGGTGAACATAAAAAAGTCATCATCATGACAAACAAGATAAGAGAATAAGCAAGGTCCTTCAAGTAGGATTTTCATTTTTTAGCCGTATTTTTATACATGGTAAGCCATATAAATAGCCTGAGAGTGACAACGTAAAAAAAAAAAACCTTGAGAACTCAAGTCTCTTTTAAATTAAAAATTAGTATCATATAGCAAACATAGCAGAGATAATGTATCAAGTGACTGTGCTATAAATGGTGACCCCCTTGTTTATGGTAAAAGACAACAAATGGTTCAGCATGATCTGTTTGTTGGTGGGATTGATAAAGCTTTCATGATTAAAATACTAAATACATTTTTACATCTTTAATTGCTTCAATATGTTTAAGTCTACCAAGTGAGGGACAGATTTCTAAGTCACATATTTTATAAAACAATTTTCTTGTTCCTTTGGAATAATTTTCCACATTTCATTCACTATAACTTATCTACTGACAAAACACAAGGCCTCTAATTCCTTTCTTTCCTTTCAACCTGTAAATACAGGCTTTTTGAGTGCAAAAAGGCAGGCGAGGTATAAATCCACAAAAGGGATCTAAGTGTTACAGAATACTTGGAGAGGGCTGGTTACCCAGGGAGCAAAATGCTGTCCTAGCTATTACGATACTAGATTTTCAATATCAAAGTTGCTGTCTCTGCTAGAAATAGCTCTCCCAAGAGGCACCCACCACACCCTTTTGTTTTCCCTATGTCCTGAGTACAGATTAAATCAATATGTCAATAGAGAGAGAGAGAAATATTTCACTTTCTCAGGATGAACAATTTTGATAGCATGACTGTGAGCTTTGACTGAAGAATAAATTTATTTTTAAATACTTGTCAGAAATAGGTATCTGCTTTAAACATAATATGCTATCATAAGCTGTCCGGGCCAAATGTCTTGGGTCTTTGGGGAAGAGAGTGTGCCTATTAACTTTCTATGTGCACAATGGCATGAATAACAATAAGCAAACAAACAGCTTGTAAGACTAGTAAGTCAAATAAAGTTCCTGAGCAGGCGGGCAGGGGAGGGGAGATGTTGAGAAAATTCTGGAAAGCCACTGCTGAGAGATAAGGAGACCTTAAAAAAGATACCAAGAGGTACCATCCAATGTATACTTCATACAGACTTCATAATGTATACTTCATAGTCTAAATTCACTACAGGTGAGAAACCACTGAGCCATCTAAACATTCTTTAAATGAAATGCAAAACAGACTTTTAAAAAATTAGAACATTATTATAAATATCCCCATCTGTTCCTCTCCCTCTAATGCAGTGGAGCTTGATATAGGATACCTCCTTCCCTGTAGTCGTATTCGACTACCCACCTCTGGAAAGCCAAAATACATTTCACTCAAAGTGGACTGTCTTCCCTATCATCTCACTTCCAATGGGCTGCTCTAGGCCGATGACTAAGAAACACCCAGTCCTCTAATATGTAAAATGGTTTTGATGTAATTTTGGCTTAAAGATTCTCCAGTCAACTTGGATGAAACTTTCTGACAACTCTTTGCAATCAGAGACACTGCTGACCCAATCCTCCTTCCTTACCTTTTTTCTTCACGGGTCAGCTCTTCCTCATCTATTCTGTCTCTCTTGCCATTTCCTTCATAGGTGTTTTCCTAGTAAAACTCTTGCACTTAATTATCTCTAAACTTCCTTTTCTCAGAGGACCTGAACTAATGCATTAAGCGACTTTATCCTTGACTCACTGAGATCTTTTGTATTAACTACACTTCTTCCAGTACAGAATATACACATTCTCTAGTCTTTGGGCTTAAAACTGAATACACATAAACAGTGTTCCTTTTTAAACACATGTATGATGGGCTCCATGGTGGTCCCCCCAAAAAGGTATGCTTACATCCTTATCACCAGAACCTGTGATTGTGGCCTTCTATTGTAGAAAGGATTTTTGTTTTTCTTTTTCTCTTCCAGATATAATTCCATTAAGGATCTTGAAATAAGATCACAACTGTCAGGGTGGGCCCTAAATTTAATCCCTTTTAAGAGATAGAAGACAGGACAGAGACACGGACACAAAGGCAAGATAGAGGCAGAAACTGGAGTTACATAGCCAGAAGTTTGTGAACATCTGGATCTACCAGAAGCGAGAAGAGGCAAGGAAGGATTCTCCTCTAGAGACTTTGGAGGGAGTGCAGCCCCATTGACGCATTATTTAGATGTGTGACCCAGTGAACTGTGACAGAATAAATACTTATTTAAGCCATCAAATTCAAGTTTGTAGTTGTTTTTTTTTTTTTTACATTAGCCTAGGAATTAGTATATCCTGGCAAGACAGAAACAGGAGATAATCAACTTTTTATCTCCTTTGGGTACTGATGAGGTAGCTGGAGAGTAAACTAAAATAGAGAATAGGATCTCATAGTAAAACCTGTAAATATCATAAAAAAGAAAGGAAAATTACAAATATCACTCATGAATATACTGAAAAATCTGCAATAAAATGTTTTTAAAAGTTCATCCAAAATAAACAAAATGATAATATGTCATGAGAAAGTAGGATTTATCTCAAGAATGCAGGTTTTTTATGGTGATCATTTTGTATATATACAAATATTGAATCATTATGTCATACTCCTGAAACTATGTCAATTATACTTCAATAAAAATGAAAAAAAAAATACAAGTTAGGCTCAACATTTTAAAAAGAATTATTATAATTTACCACACTAGCAAACTAAATAGGAAATTCTGTAAGATAAACCCAATAGTTGAAGAAGAATATTTGACCCAAATAATTGGAGAAATAGGCCTTGTTCATGGATTTAAAGAGTCAGTATTATTGAGATGTCAGTTCTCCCCAATTTGGCTTACGGGTTCAACAAAATAAGACCTTATTAGGAGAATTTGTCTAATTCTAAAATCTATATGGAAATATCAAGGATTTAGCTAAAATAATCTTGAAAAGATTACTATATTTACGTTGGCTAATATAACTTAGTCTCTTTGGCTTTAATCCTCCTTATACAGCTACGGTTATTGAGTTGCTATGTATTTGTCATAAAATAAAGAAATAAATCAATGGGACAGGAAATAGGTCATGATTAGACCTAAAGATATATATTTAATAGCATTCAATGAAAACATCAAGGTAACTTAATAAGGAAGAGATCATCTTTTCAGCAATGGTGTTTAAATAAGTGGATATCTGTAGAGCTCAAAAAAAAAATCACACCTATGAAAAAATTATCTTGAGATAGATTATAAAGTTAAATGTAAGAATCACAACCATAAAGCTTCTGTGAAAAATATAGAAGAATATATTTTAGACATGAAATCCACCAAAAATTTCTCTGGACACGAAAACACTAAGAATAAAATTAAAAAAATAAGATAAAATTGGGTTTCATTAAAATTAGTTACTACTGCTCTTCAAATGACATTGAAAAATCAAAAGTCAAATCATAGGCTGGAAGAAATACTTTACAAGGCATATTTGAAAAAAGACTTCTATCCAGAATATGTTAAAGGAAAAACTCATTTAACGTAATAAAATAAAAACAAGCTAATAAAGATTGACAAAAATTTGAAAAGACACTTCCAAGTTCATGAAAATGTTCTCAGCATCCTTAAAACATAAGGAAAATGAAAATTCAAACCAAAATGAAATATTTTTATATCTCCTAATTTGTAAAAGAGTAACAAATTTCAATCATTGGCTAGGCCATTAAGCACGTTGTGCAGGTGAGAACGTAAAATGATACTACCACTTTGGAAAAGCAGTTTTAAAAATGTTAAATAGAGAGCTTCTCTGTAATCCAACAATTCTTCTCCTAGGATATTACCTTAGAAAAATCAAAATACTGATCAGAGAAGATGTCCATGAGACTACTCCTTCAACATACACAAACTGGAAAGAACTCAAATGTCCATCAACAGATAAATGAATAAGAAACTTTTGATATATTTTTGAAAATAGATTACTATTTGGCTGTAAAAAAGGAGTGAACTACAATCATCTCTTGAAATCCACAGGAAACTGGTTCAAGGACCTGCTGTCAATACCAAAATCTCAGGGTGCTCAAGTTCCAGAGTGGGCCTTCGGTATGTGCAGTTCCTCATTGACAAATTCAACCAACTACCAGTTATATAGTACTGTTTTTACTTAAAAAAGAAAATCTATGTAAAAATGGGCCACAAAATTCAAACCCATGTTCACCAGGGTCAACTGTATTTATCAACATCCCGGGTTGGTTGAGAGTGTCCCAGGTGGCACAGAAGTAAAGAATTCACCTGTCAATGCAAGAGAGGCAAAAGACCCGGGTTCGATCCCTGGGTCAGGAAGATACCTGGAGAAGGAAATGGCAACCCACTCCAGTACTCTTGCCTGGGAAATCCCACGAACAGGGGAGCCTGGTGGGCTACAGTCCATGGGGTCACAAAGAGTCAGAGATGACTGAGCACTTATGCGTCACACACTCACGCAGGCTGGTTGAACCCCAGGATGCAGAACTGGGGATGGGGGGGCTTGCAGTGAAGTCACACTCTGATTTTCCACTATATCTGGGTTGGCAGATAGAAAATGAGATAGCATATGAAGTAGAAAATAATACTAAAATTAAGGCAAAGGGAAATCAAAGTAGGATACATTTTTAAATAAGCAGATTAAAAAAATACCTGCTTAACATGAAATCACATGGGCTCATTTAAGTGTAGATTACAACTTGACCTCAAGTTTTCTAACTGGCAATGAGAAATAGAAAACTTGATTATTTACTTCAATGATTTTCAACATCTGATCACACGCAGTCGCCTGGAGAGCTTCACTAAAACCACAAATTCTTAGGACCTGTAGCCTCCATATTCTAATTCAGCAGATCTGGGGAAAGGCACTTTGAAGACAGATCTGAGATTGTGCACTTTGAAAATTTTCCTTGGTCATTGTCATCTTAATTTGGAGTTTGCTCAGTTACATAATTAATGGAAACCCTAAGATAAATCAACTATTCAGGAAATGCTCAGCAACCTCAGAAACTAAAAATAAAACCTAACTTCTGTCAGTTCTCACAAAGAGGATCCTGTTGAACGACATATGTCTTAAATAATATCCTCAGGGTAAAATGAGAAATTTTATAAAGGTGCTTCCTAACACAGATTCTCATATGGGACCTCAGCATGAGTCGAAGCCATGATGCCACAGATAATCCAGTTACTACAGTTCAACATGATGATCAATGGATAAACCTCAAAAGTTAAGCTATGCTGCTTTAGATTAACACAGGAGCATATGGCCGAGAAGGCAATGGCACCCCACTTCAGTACTCTTGCCTGGAAAATCCCGTGGATGGAGGAGCCTGGTAGGCTACACTCCATGGGATCGTGAAGAGTCGGACACGACTGAGCAACTTCACTTTCACTTTTCACTTTCATGCATTGGAGAAGGAAATGGCAACCCACTCCAGTGTTCTTGCCTGGAGAATCCCAGGGACAGGGGAGCCTGGAGGGCTGCCGTCTATGGGGTCGCACAGAGTTGGACACGACTGAAGCGACTTAGCAGCAGCAGCAGCAGCAGCAGGAGCATATGATAGACCATCTAGACAGACACTGGAGTTTCTTCATCAAGTTTTTTTTTTCTCATAACCTTTTATATTCTTTAACCATTACCTGAATCATACCTAATCTGTATTGTCATTTAAGTACCAGTCCATAAAATTTAAGCAGCCTATTAATATCAGTTGATATAATCTAGTGACACTTGACGAACTTAATCTAAACTTAGTATTTTCAATGAAGTTCTACCATAAAAAAATCAAAAAACTTAATGATATAACTTTCAACAGATATTTTTCTTAATTATACCCTCCAAGAATATGAATGTATCTATTAGGTTTGTTCAATGGCCATGAAAAGGCAGAAGAAATGAAAATCTTGAGTATCAACAACAAAAACAGTAAGAATTTTGTGATACATATATCAAGGCCTAAACTATATATATCTCAAACAAAATATCAATTCAAACATGAAAATATTTACCCATTCTTCAGACAGACACAAAAATGCAATTATCTTATGTCTTTCAAAGTGAAATGCCATCAAGTACCGTATTTTCCCCAAATTTAAAGTATCTTTGTGTTTACAGATACTTAATCTTTAAAGAATATAAAATAGGCAAAAGTATAGAACTGACAGTAGAATGATGGTCACCAGATGATGGGGGGAAGGAGGTGAGGGGAGACACTGTCCAATGGTATGAAGTTACAAGTTTGGAGAAGAAAATGACAACCCATTCCAGTATTCTTTCCTGGAAAATCCCATGGACAAAGGAGCCTTGGCAGGCTATAGTCCATGGGGTCGCAAAGAGTCAGCTGTGACTGAGTGACTAAGCACATGAAGTTACAGTTACACAAAAGGTTATTATTGTTGTTTAGTGCCATTTCCTTCTCCAGGAGATCTTGCCCACCCAGGAATTGAACTGGCATCTCTTGCATCTACTGCATTGGCAGGTGGATTCTTTTCTGCTGAGCCATCAGGGAAGCCCTCTCACAAGAGAGGTTCCAAAGACCTGCTGTACAACACATGCCTATAGTTAACAATAGGAATTGTGTACTTCAAAGTTTGTTAAGAGAGTAGGTCTCATGAAGTGTCCTTATATCACAAAGAAAAAACAGAAACAAAAGACGAAAGGACGCAAGAAAACTTTTGGAGGTGATAGATGTTAATTACCTGGATTGTGGGGATAGTAATATGAATTTACACTTATGTCCAAATTCACTCAATTGCATGTTAATTATATGCAATATTTCTGCATATTAATTATATTTTAAAACACTGAGATTCATCTTGGATCTCATGATTCTAGATTGTTAATCCTACTTTGTTCATTTTAATAGTAACACTAATTGAAAGTTACTAACTGTTGAGTACAGAATAACATAAGTAATCATTATGCCATACTTTTCAGGTAGCCACTGTTACTCTTCCTTTTTGAAGATAAGGAAATAAAGGTACAGAAAGGTTAGACAATTTGCTAAAGTCTGATGGTTACCAGGCTAACAAGCTGGTCTTTTAGTCCATTCAGTTTGGGTATAGAATCTATGTTCCAAACCACCAAGAAATAATGCCTTTCATCTGACCTGAAGATGACCCTGTAGAGTTTTACAGACTAGATCTTAATGCAGTTCAGGTGGGTTGCTTTCTGTCAACTGAGTGTTTAGGAAACACATGTGATAAATTTTTCTCTTTTAAGCCATCCAGCATCCATTTCTACTTCCCACTAGCACCCCGAGATTTTCCTGGGAAATTATGTCTTTCACAACATGTGCAGCCTCAGAAGGAAAGTGAGTTAGGGTTAGGATGCTCTGTCCTCTCCTTCAAAAGCTTAAGGGGACCAGGAATCTATTTCATTATCATCTATTTCACTTTATTTGTATAAATAGGCATGCCTAGCTGACCTATGCTCCCCCAACCAGATTCTCTCTCAGGGCTTTGAAATTTAAGTAAAATGTCACGAAATGGAACAGAAAACCAACCCCCCCCCCGCCACCCCCTTCTCCCCCCGCAAACTCTGTTCATTTATTTACTTATTTAAGGAGTGGTGTCTGAATCAGACTATCCAGTGGTTCTTGCTTTGAAGACTTTCTCTAGGTGAAAAGTGCTTTTCCTTTCAAGCTTGTTTTCCTGCCCTCCCTTCAGTCCTAAGTGCTTTCATATCCTTCTAATCAATCCTCTTCCAACTTAAATTACACAGAGTTGGGTTTTGTTGCTTTTCAACTATTTTATTTATATGTGGTAGAAAGAGAATAATTAGTAATTCTAGGACTGCCGTTTTTCAGGAAGAAGTGTTATTCATTTGCTAATAACTGTCCTCTCTTACTTGGATTCTTGGCATCCGCTGCCACAAAACCCATAGCTGTTTTGAAAGATAAATAATCTATATCAAAATATAATGCTGGAAGAGAGGGAAAAAAATGTAATGTAGAAAAAATGTAAAATATTTATTAACTGATATTTCAGACACTAATCCTAGAAGAAAGAGGGAGGGAGAGACAGAGGGAAAGTACGCCTCCATGATTATTGGGAAAAAAGTAAATTATTCTGTTTTAGGGTTTCCCAGGAGCTGAGGTGGTAAAGTATCAGCCTGCCCATGCACGAGATGCAGGAGACACAGGTTCAATTTCTGAGTCGGGAAGATCCTCTGGAGTAGGATATAGCAACCCATTCCAGTATTCTTGCCTGTAAAATTCCATGGACAGAGGAGTCTGGCTACAGTACATGGGGTCGCTGAGAGTCAGACATGACTGAGCATATGCATGCATGCGCACGTGCGCACACACACACACACACAGACGTGGCTGAGCACACACACCCACACACCCACCCACCATCTTGTTTCAGGCAGCCTCAAACAGAAAATTCAGCAGAATTCAACTAAGATAGCATGTCAGACTTAGATCTATATATGTGTTGAAAACTGAGTGTTAAAATGGATTTCATTTCTGGAATGTGAACTCCAAATTCCATACTCGAAAGGCAAATTAGAAATCTAATTTGATTATAAAATCTCTCTGTAGAGTATGCATGAGGGTAAAAGCCTCTGTGCTCAAGACAGACTCTCATAACGTCTGTCAAAACCTCTGTGAACACTTATTCAAGTTAAACACTGAGTAGTCACAACCACCAAACGGGACTCTTACACTCCAAGTATATAAGAGGAAAATTAGACCATACAGGGAGGCGCCAACTCCCTCGTGCCAGATACTGCACTGGGTGATCTGTGTACATGTTCTCATTTCTATGATCCTAGGGTTTGAGTAGTACAGCCTACCTAATTACACATACAGTAAGAGAGCTTAGGGGAGTAAAATAATTTCCTGAAGTCCCCCCCTCTAGAGAGTCACCAAGATGTGTGTGTTTCTGTATGTTATGTTTATAATTTGATTAGTCCTTGAATATCTTAAAAAGTTATAGTTGCCATTGTAATTGATCACATTCATACATACTGTGTTGATGCCACAGTAAAATGGATTTCCCACTGATTAAGGAAATGGCAACCCACTCCAGTGTTCTTGCCTGGAGAATCCCAGGGATGGGGGAGCCTGGTGGGCTGCCGTCTATGGGGTCATACAGAGTCGGACATGACTAAAGTGACTTAGCTAGCAGCAGCAGCAGCAGCAACCTCATCTCTGGAGTTTTTCTGATTCAATTACTATAAAGCCTTTATTTACTTTTATTTTCCTCACTTTTCCCCCTTCACTATTAAAAACTTGGTTGAGGGAAAAAAAAAAAAAAAAAGATGCCTATGGTCAAGGCAATGGCACCCTACTCCAGTACTCTTGCCTGGAAAATCCCATGGATGGAGGAGCCTGGTGGGCTGCAGTCCATGTGGTCACCAAGAGTCGGACATGACTGAGTGACTTCACTTTCATTTTTCACTTTCATGCATTGGAGAAGGAAATGGCAACCCACTCCAGTGTTCTTGCCTGGAGAATCTCAGGGATGGGGGAGCCTGGTGGGCTGCTGTCTATGGGGTCGCACAGAGTCGGACACGACTGAAGCGACTTAGCAGCAGCAGCAGCACGGTCATGAGTCTAATCTGCCCTCCTTCGACTCAGCCATCCTAATTTTCTTTTTCCTATTTCTCTCCACCATCTCACTTCATAGCTAAAACCTTTACTTTACAACCCTAGGAAACAAGAATTTGTATCAGTTGCCCTTGACTTTGTAATAAATCACCTTGAAATATGGTAATTTTAAATAAGCCATATTTGTGAACTCACGGTTTGGGTGAGGGATCCAGGGCAGCGTGGCTGGTTCCTCTGACTCAGGGTCTATCACAGGTCACAGTCATCTCAAGGCTAAACTGGAACAGGATCTACTCCCGAGCTCATACACGTGGTTCCCTGTGGAGTGGTGCACTGACTACAGTCTTCAGGCTGTCCTCAAGTCCTTACCTCCTTGCTCATCTCCTAAGGGCAGCTCACTGCAGCTGCTGGATTCAGCAGAGGATGCTGGGGAGAGATTGAGAGGGAGCACCGCAGTGTTTCCTAACCTGCTCTTGGAAGTGACATCGCTTTTGCTGTATTCTCTTCTTTAGAAGCAAGTCACTAAAGGAGGGGATTGCACAGGGTGTCAATTCCAGGAGGCAGGGATCATGGGGAGCCATGTAGAAGCAGCCTACCACACCACCAGCAGTTGTAATAAACTCCCTTCTGTCTGCTAACAGGCTTACCTGCCAGCCATGCAAACACCTCAGGCCTGTTGTAGTGAGCCCTCCACCTCTATTACTTTCAAATGGGGATGTTCTCAGCTTTATTTCATAGCTCTTTAATAGCTTTGAAGAGGAAGCAGTAAGAGTGAGTTAGCATTAATTAGTTTTTCTCTGTGAACTAGTCCCTTATAGTTAAAGGCAGCTTTTGGTTTCTGAAGAGTTTCGCTCATTTAGCCACTCCAGTACTCTTGCCTGGCAAATCCCATGGACGGAGGAGCATGGTAGGCTGCAGTCCATGGGGTCGCTAGGAGTCAGACACAACTGAGCGACTTCACTTTCACTTTTCACGTTCATGCATTGGAGAAGGAAATGGCAACCCACTCCAGTGTTCTTGCCTGGAGAATCCCAGGGACGGGGGAGCCCGGTGGGCTGCCATCTATGGGGTCGCACAGAGTCGGACAGGACTGAAGTGACTTAGCAGCAGTAGCAGCAGCCTAGTCTTAGAAGTAAAAAATTTGGACCTCATGATGCAACCTCAGTCTTAGAGTAACGTACACACAGTTTATGTCATGATTACTTACAGGGTAATTTATGATAAAAGATGAAAGGGTGCTCTTTTAGCCAACAAATTGGAGCTTAAATCATTAAAGAATGATTCATTAAATAACTTAAGAAATAAGGGGGACTTTCCTGGTGGTCCAGTGGTTAAGGATCCACCTTCCAACGCAGGGGACGCCAGTTCTCTGGTCGAGGAACTAAGAGCCCACATACCTCAGGGCAACTAAGCCCTCAAAGCAGCTACTGAGCCTGCGCACTCTAGAGCCTGTGCTTCCCAACTAGAGAGAAGCCTGAGTGTTGCAAAGAGCCCGCACTGCAAGGAAAACTCCCGCATGCGGCAACTAAGAACCCACGCAGCCAAATAAATAAATATTATAAAAGCAGAAAATAAGGGACAAAGGTATATGTACAGTGAATGTTGTTCATCTTTTTATAAAGTCCTTGACAGGATACAAAGCATCTCATTCTGTCTGTAGCCTCACAGTGTTCTCTTCTCTCTGCCCCCACATCTCCACCATGTTGGACATTTAGGCCATGCTTGTTAAGTGTGTGGGTAAATATTTATATTTTATAATGCAGCAGAGTTATGCTTTTAATATTTATGTAATCTATTAACCAAAAGTAAAATAAGTCTTACTTACCATCATAGCTTGAAATCAAGCTAGATATGTTTTATACATTTCACAGACTAACAAATAAGTCTAGGTGGCAACCAGTGGAACTGGCTGGAACATAAACTGTGGAACATAAATAAGAAAAAAGAAAGATTCCTTACAGAAAAAGAGAGCTTATGTGTTTAGACTCCAAAATACTGAGAAATTACATCTAGGGCCCTATGTTCTAAAGCTCAAATCACAGAAACTCAAATATGGGATTTTAAATGTAATATATAGTTCACATGACACTAAGTTTATTAATATAACTTTCATTTAATCATTGAAGACTATTTTGAATTGTGCAAAATTTAAGTTGAACAATAAACCTATTGTTGCTTTTATAGGTCATAAACTATTAAATACAGTTTCATTAATTTCATTAAGCAGTCTGTGACTAGGAAGCAAAAAAAAATAACACTGGACAACTAAAGGGAAAATTCTTTAGAATAAAAGAAAGAAAGGAATCATTCCCCCTCATTATTCAATAAGTATATTTACATCTATGTGTAGAACACTAATCTCAGGGAAATGCAAGTATGACACAGAAAACTCTGAGAAAGTGAATTCAATATAGAACATGAACATTATTTTGAGGTGCCTGACTCTGCGCGACACCTTGGACTTGTAGCCCACCAGACTCTTCTGTCCATACAATTTTCTAGGCAAGAATATGAAAGTGGGTTGCCATTTCTTCTCCAGGAGATCTTCCTGACCCCTCAGGATGGAACCCTTGTGTCTTGTGTCTCCTGCATTCTTTTAACCATTGTGCCACCTGAGGAGCCCTATTTTGAGGCATATTATTCACTTTCACTTTTCACTTTCATGCATTGGAGAAGGAAATGGCAGCCCACTCCAGTGTTCTTGCCTGGAGAATCCCAGGGATGGCAGAGCCTGGTGGGCTGCCGTCTATGGGGTCGCACAGAGTCAGACATGACTGAAGCGACTTAGCAGCAGCAGCAGCAGCAGCAGCATTGTATAATACGGTTAGTCTCATCAAGAAAGCACAACCAGTTCCTAAAGCTCAGAGGAGAAAGATCACATATGCTAGGAGCCACATGTGAAGCCAGAGAAGCTTTTTATCCCATAGGTGTACAGGACCATAAACCGTGTTAATCTCAGTTTCATAAAAAAACAGAGCACTTCAGCCCATTCTTATCTAGATCAGCAGTCAGCATCCCTTCAGTAAAGGAGAAAGTTCTGCTCTCAGAATCCTCCTTCTCTACTAAGAGACTTTAACAGATTTCTCATGTTGTCACTTAAGTCTTTATCTGGGAGAAGGATGTTGGTGAATTTCACTGAGCTGAGTCAGAGGCAAGTTCTGCAAAGCAACTCCTCCTCTAATCTGACAGTCACAAGGTACTCCTCTGGAACCAGTTTCTGGTTCATGCCCTTTCTATTATGATAACTGGGAAAATAAGCAGCTCATTACAGAGCCTACTCACTAGAAGAATTCACAGCCAGACCCACTGATTAAATCACATTGAAATGCGGGCTGCTCTTGTTCCTGTGCTCAGGTCATTCCAGGTTTTCTTTCTATTTCAAATTTATGATCTCTAAATGGGAAAAAAAGTGGTATAATATATTTAGATGTAATGTATGAAACTTCCTATTTGAAAACTTTAGAAGAGTAAATTTTCAAAGGAAAGGACAATGATCCTAAAACTAGATTTGGCATGATTTTTATTAAGAAACACTACCGTGGTTTAAAACTAATGAAATGATAGGTTAGGCTCAGGGATTTTTAGAAGCTGCCCATAGATTTAACTTCAGACACATCTATCAAAATTTGATTATCCTGTGCATGTATTTTCTTACCATTGCCTTTCCAGGGTCAGGAATAGTAGCACTCTGACTAAAATTGCACTATTGCTGGGCTATACCAAGTCAACTGTTCACAGATGGTGGATTAACATCCAATGGCTTTAAGACTGATTTCATGCAACACTGAGAGGTAAAGGGTAGTTTTACATAGCTCCTCATATGAGCCATAAGGGAGCACAGTGGAGCAGATTAAGGAGCAGATGAAACCAGTGCTATGAAGTCAGATTTACTGGGTGTGAATACCAGCTTTACCACTTGCCATGACCCTAGGCAAATCCCTGAAGCTTGCTACACAAGAGTCCACATCTGTAAAATGGTAGTAAAGAGTCTTTCCTCTTAGGAATGCTGGAAATATAAGAGGAGATAATGCTTGTATGGGGCTTTGTCCATTTTTAGTGTAATCATTCTGACAGCACTGTTCATGCAACCTCCTTGGCTGGGAACAAGATCTCAGTTACCAAAGCTCCTAGGAAAATTGAATTCCTTTGTATAATTTTCTGACACTTGCTCATGACTCTGAAATAAACAGTTCACCTGGACAAAAGATTAAAATATCAGAAGACTCTTCTCCCTCTTCTGGAGATCATATGAACATTAGCAATGTTTGAATTAAAATGCTTAGAAGAAGAGCTAAATTGCTCTGGTGGAAATATAAAAGAGTTACTTTGTTTCAGGCTAAATATTAATTTCAAAAACATAGCTGTCTACTTGCCCTATCACTGAACACTGATACTGAAAGGCAACATTACCATTCCAAAGCCAATTAAGATACTATCAATCAATTTCAGTGAAAAAGAAGAAATATCTCTGATGTATGTTCCTATGACATTGGCCAGTAAAGAGCACTGCAACTAAAACTGGGAGAGTCATCCTGGCATCAGTGTAAGTTAGGGCTAGACTGCGTTTTGTAATAACCTTCATTTGACTGGTGTTATTATTTTTGGCATAGAAATATTAAGGTTTTTTTTTTATTCACAATTCACTCCAAAGTCTTCACAAGCTTTTTGTTAATAAGGACATGGGTAGGTATAAAAATAAAACATCAAAGCAGAGGCCTACATAAAAGTTTATTCTTACTTACATAAAAACTCAAAGATCCAGGACTGATGGGGTGCCCCTGTTCTTCTAGACATGAATTCTAAGGAAGCAGGTCCAAAGTTCATTTTATTTTGCCAGCACAAAAAGAAGAGAGAAAGGACAAACACTTCATTTGTAAGGGATTTTCCCTACTAATTGCAGATACAATTCATTTGGTTAGAGTGTAGTCACATGTTTCTACCTAGCTGCAAGAGAGTTTAGGCTGGTGGCTATGTGTCCAGTTATAACAGAAAGGATTGTACTATAAAGAGGAAGAAAGAGAATGGTAAGTGTGGCTCATCAGCAGTCTCTAGCACTGGCAGCTTTCCCTAGTCAAAGGCAACACTTTAGTTTCTATTGCCTCCATACCTGCTTTGCTAATTAAACTCCCCATAAACCATGCTGGCTACAATGGTTGCAATGAGTTATTTGCAGTTTCTTGAATTAATTTTGTCCTTTGCATTTTGCTATCTTTTTCCCGTATCATTTCTCTCTCAAAATTCCATCTATTTTTAAGTCTTGGGAAGGTTTACATAGATGTGTAATAACCTATGAGGTAGGCATAATGGAACCAGGATGAAAGAGTAGCAAGCCAAAAGGAGACCAGCTTACTAGAGCAAAGACTTTGCCACCATGAGGGCAGGCAGATAATGCAACTGGTCACATAAAGCTCCAGATCATCCGTACTAGTAGGACACAACTATAAGAGAGTTCAACACTGTGGCTGTTGTCCAATTAAAAAGTAAGGCAGTCTTGCTATTTTTTTTAATATAACTTTATTTATTTTAATTGGAGGCTAATTACTTTACAATATTGTATTGGTTTTGCCATACATTGACATGAATCTGCCATGGGTGTACACGTGTTCCCCATCCTGAACCCCTCTCTCACCTCCCTCCCCATCCCATCCCTCTGGGTCATCCCAGTGCACCAGTCCCGAGCACCCTGTATTGTGTATCGAACCTGGACCGGCGACTCATTTCACCTATGATAATATACATGTTTCAATGTTGCTATTTTTAAAATGCATAACCAACAAAGACCTGCTGTATAGCACAGGGAACCCTGCTCAATGTTATGAGCAGAGTTTTGGGGAGAATGGATCATGTATATGCATGGCTGAGTCCCTTCACCTGAAATTATCACAACATTGCTAATTGGCTATACCCCAATACAAAACAAAAAGTTTTTAGAAAGTGAAAAAAGCCTCCCCAAAAGTAAAGCAGTGTGTTCAGTAGCATAATAAGATTTTTTCTTAAAGGGGGAACCCTGATAGATTATAAGGGCCAAAGGGTAAAGGGTCTAACACTGGGATAAAATGGAGTTCAGATGCCTACACCAGGTTAGAAAGTTCCAGTAACTAGCTGAAGCATGAGGCATGATAAATGAGCAGAAATTAGGCTATAGGAAGCAGAGCAGCAGTCCAGGGATATGGACACACAGGGAGCTGGAGAAAGACGTAAACTTCAAGGTGTAAGGGATCAGAAGAACTCAGAATTTTCTGAGTCCCTTTTATGTCATTGGACTCCAGAGCTGGTCCTCTAACCTTCTCCTGCCTATGACCTTATTCCCTAGATCTTTCTCTCCATTTCAATGACTACTAACTCACAAAAGGAATCACTTTTCCCTTTTCAGAGGACAACCATTTTTGAGAAACATTTTTGTCTGATTATTCTTAACAGTAGTTGATTCAGGCTGACTGTATTTGCTAAAGGCTACAAATTGTCACCCTTTTGTCCCTGAGATAGAACATTCCTTTTTAACTTTCTTACATTTAGTATTTTCAAATATAAATTTATGCCATAGTGTTCTGAATGATTTTTCTACACTGACTATACAGAAAACTAGCACTTTACCATAAGTAAAAGAATTTTTGGTATGACTGAAAGTAAAAAAAAAAAAGATTCAGAGGGGGAAACAGTCAGACAGAGAGAGTCAGGGGTTGAGGAGCGAGAGAAAGGGAGGGAAAGAGAGAAACAATGTGTTATGTACAAGGGAAACCCCATAAGATTATTAGATTTTTCAGCAGACTTTGTAGGTCAGAAAAGAAGGATACAAAATATTCAGAATGCTAAAAAAATCTATCCAATCACACTCCACCTGGCAAACTTATCATTCAGAATTGAAGAGACAGTTTTCCAGAAAAGCAGATTTAAAGGAGCTGATCACCACTGAATCTGCCTTACAAGAGATGGAAAAGGACTTCTTTAACGAAAAGGAAGGGCACTGATTGCTAACTAGGAAACATATGGAAGAATACACCTCACTGGAAAGGTAAATCTACAGTAAAAGTAGGAGACTAAGTATGCATGAAGCTAATATAAGGATTAAAAGGCAAAGCGGTAAAAGTAACTATGATTACAACAAATAGTTAAGGGAGACACATGGAAAACGAAACATCAAAGATGTTAAGATATAAAATGGGATCAAATTAAATTTGCTATTAACTTAAAATAGACTATTATAGATATAAGGTATTATATGTAAGCCTCATGGTAACTACAAACCAAAAACCTACAGTAAATACACAAAAGATTTCAAGAAAGAAGTGTATTACTAAAGAAAGCCAGCAGGGTTTCCCTGGTGGCGCAGTGGTAAAGAATCTGCCTGCCAATGAAGGAGACCTGGGTTTGATCTCTGGTCCAGTAAGAACCCACATGCTGCAGAACAACCAAGCCCATGCATCATATCTATTAAGCATGTGCTGTAGAGCCAGGTCAGAGAAGGCGATGGCACCCCACTCCAGTACTCTTGCCTGGAAAATCCCATGGATGGAGAAGCCTGGTAGGCTGCAGTCCATGGGGTCGCTGAGGGTCCGACACGACTGAGCGACTTCACTTTCACTTTTCACTTTCGTGCATTGGAGAAGGAAATGGCGACCCACTCCAGTGTTCTTGCCTGGAGAATCCCAGGGATGGGGGAGCCTAGTGGGCTGCTGTCTATGGGGTCGCACAGAGTCGGACATGACTGAAGTGACTTAGCAGCAGCAGTAGAGCCGGGAACCACAACTACTGAGCCCATCCATGCGCTGCAGCTACTGAAGCCCGCACACCCTAGAGGCTGTCCTCTGCGACAAGAGAAGCCACTGCAAGAGGAGCTCATGCGCTGCAAAAAAAGAGTAACCTCTGTACTCTGCGACTAGAGAAAAGCCTACCAGCAATGAAGACATGGCACAGCCAAAAATAAAAATAAATTAATAAAATTATTAAAAAAGAAACTCAATAAACCACAAAGAAAGAGAGCAAAAGAGAGGAACTACAAAAATAGCCAGTAAACAATTAACAAAATGGTAATAAGTACATAGCTATCAATGATTACTTTAAATCTCAACAAACTAAATTCTATAATCAAAACACATAGAATGGCTTAAAGAGATTAAAAAAAAAACAAGACCCTCGTCTGTGCTGCCTGCGAAAGACTCACTTTAGAAAAAAGGAGACACAGGCTGAAAGTTTTCATTCAAATGGAAACCAAAAGAAAGCCAGAGTAGCTAGAATTATATCAGACAAAATTGACTTCAAAGCAAGACTGTAATAAAAGATAAATATGGGTGTTACACAGATATAAAGGGGTCATTTCAACAAGAGGATATAACATTTGTAAATATTTAGGTATCCAACACAGGGGCACCTAAATATATAAACCAAATATTAACAGACCTAAAGGCAAAAATAGATGGCAATGTAATAATAGTCATGGATTTTATTATCCCACTTATACAATGTATATGTTATCCAGACAGAAAATCAGTAAGTAAAATCATTGACCTTAAATGCCATGTTAGACAAATGTACATAACATGTATACACTCTTCTACCCCAAAGCCACAGAAAACAAATTCTTCTCAGTTGCACATGGAATGTTTTCCAGGATAAATTATTTTAGGCCACAAAACAAGTCAATAAATTTAAGAGAACTGAAATCATAGCAAGTGTCTTTTCTGATCATGATGGTATGAAACTAGAAATTAATTATACGAAGAAAACTGGAAAATTCACAAATGTAAGGCGATTAACCAAAATGTTACTGAACAACCAATGGGTCAAAGAAGAAGCCAAAGAGAAATCAAAAATACTTTGAGACAAACAAAAATGGAAACACACCAAAATTTGTGGGATACAGCAAGACCAGTTTTACAACAAAAGTTCATGGCAATAAATCCCTACCTCAAGAAACAGGTCTCCAACAAACTTTACATCTCAAGGAACTAGAAAAAGAACAATGCACAAAGTAGAAGGAAGGGAATAACAATTGGAGCAGAAATAAATGAAACAGAAAGTAAAAAGACTATAGAAAAGATCAATAAAGTAAGAGCTAGTTCTGTGAAAAAATTACAGAAAATTGACAAGTCTTAATCCAGACTCACCAAGAAAAAGAGATGATTCAAATAAACAAAATCAGAAATTAAGCACATGATATTACAACTGATACAAAAGATCATTAAGACACTATTATGAATAAATGTACACCAACAAATTGGACAACTTAGAAAAAAATGGATAAATTTCTAGAAACATATAACCTACAAAGACTGAATCATGATGAAATAGAAAATATGAACAGGCTGATTACTAGTAGGAATCTCAGTCATAATCAAAAAGTGGATTGAACCCCATTGTTCATCGCAGCACTGTTTACAATAGCCAGGACATGGAAGCAACCTAGATGTCCATCAGCAGATGAATGGATAAGAAAGCTGTGGTACATATACACAATGCAGTATTCCTCAGCCATTAAAAAGAATACATTTGAATCAGTTCTAATGAGGTGGATGAAACTGGAGCTGATTATACAGAGTGAAGTAAGCCAGAAAGAAAAACACCAATACAGTATACTAACACATACATATGGAATTTAGAAAGATGATAATGATAACCCTGTATGTGAGACAGCAAAAGAGACACAGATGTAAAGAACAGTATTTTGGACTCTGTGGGAGAGGGAGAGGGTGGGATGATTTGGGTGAATGGCATTGAAACATGTATAATATCATATAAGAAACGAATTGCCAGTCTAGGTTCGATGCAGGATACAGGATGCTTGGGGCTGGTACGCTGGGATGACCTAGAGAGACAGTATGGGGAGGGAGTTGGGAGGGGGGTTCAGGATTGGGAACACGTGTACACCATGGCAGATTCATGTTGATGTATGGCAAAACCAACACAGTATTGTAAAGTAAAATAAAGTAAAAAAAAAAAAAAAAAAAAGAAGGATCTAAAGACAAAAAAAATAAAAAACAAAAAGTGGATTGATAAATGAGATGTGATATGTGTAAGTGTGTGTGTGTACGCTCAGTCATGTCTGACTCTGCAGTTCAATGGACTGTAGCCTGCAAGGGTTCTTTGTCTATGGAATCTTACAGGCAAGAATACTAGAGTGGGTTGGGCTTTCCTACTCCAAGGGATCTTTCCAAACCAGGAATTAAACCCATGTCTCTTGCATCTCCTGCAATGCAGATGGATTCTTTACCACTGAGCCACCAGAAAAGCCATTGATGGAATATTACTCAGTCATATAAGAGAATGAAATAATGCCATTTAAAGTAACATGGATGGACTTAGAGTTAAGTCAGACAGAGAAAGATAAAAATTATATGATAACATTTATATTTGGAATTCAAAATAAAGTAAAATGAACATATTAACAAAACAGAAACAGACAGACATAGAAAACAAGAGGGAAGGAAGCAGGGATATTTTAGGAATATGAGATTAAGAGATACACACTACCATATCTACAACACATAAATGACAAGGATTTACTGTATAGCACAGGGAAATACTGACATAGTCAATATCTTGAAACAACCTATAATGGAAGAGAATCAAAAGGAAGAAGATCTATATATATCCAAATCACTCTGCTGTATACCTGAAACCAACACAATACTGTAAATCAACGATACTTTAAAAAAAAAACTCCAACAAATTTCAAGACCAGAAGACTTCAATACTGAATTCTACCAAACAGAATTAATGGCAATCCTTCTCAAATTATCTCAAAAATTAGTAGGAACTCTTTCAAATTCAATTTATGAGGCCTGTATTACTGTGATAACAAAATTAGACAAGAACATCATAAGAAAAGAAAATCATAGGCCAAAAAATTTCTGATAAACATAGATTCAAGGATCTTCCAACAAAATATGAGAAAACTGAATTCAATCATCATTTTAAAAGGATCATACATCATGATCAAATGGAATTTAGTTTGGGAATACAAGGAAGGTCTAACATTCGCCAACCAGTCAATGCAATACACCACACTAACAAAATGAAGAATAAAAGTCTTATGATCAGCTCAATAGATGCAGAAAAAGCATCTGACAAAATTCAACATTTGTTTATGATAAAACCTCCCAGTAATGTGTGTATAAAGAAAGAAGTTTTGAATCATATTAAAATTTTGACTTTGTATATTACATGCATATATATGTTTATACATATGCTTAGAAAGCAATTTTGCTTTGGTTCATTTAAGAAAAACACACATGAGTTTTTGGTGCAGTATTCCCACTGGTTTGCTAAGAATAAAATGTATATGTACGTAAGAGCTATAAAATATGAATTTTATAATTTTTATGGACTCTACATATGAATTAAATGAATATATATATACATATATATACACACAGCCACACCCACACACACACATATATTACACAAACACACACACACAACATGGTGTATAGGCTGCATCTGGGCCACAGATCCCGTATGGGGGAATTGACCTGATTTTAAGAAACTGGGACAGAGAGTGCTAACAAAATTCCTACTTCTGTGAGAATCTGTTCATAAACTGAGGCAGATCTGAACCTGCAGGATGTTGACTTCATGAGAGCTTCCTTCATGAAGGCAGGGAAGTCCTCAACATGAAATAAAAATGAGTGGGCTTTAGGCATGCCATTAAGCATTTATTTTGATTATTCATACCCTAAATGTTAATGTACACTTACTATTTAGACTAATTCTGAGAGAGTTTTATGGAGAATGCATGTCTTGCAAACAGCTTTGAAAAAGGCAAGTTTCAACATCTTATGACATAAAAGAATAGCTGTAATTGGAATTTTTTAAAAATTAAAATACATGTTTTACTTTCCGCTATTTCAATCTTACATCTCCCAGTACAAGCCAATTATGGCTCCAAGGCAGATAAGGAGGGTAACCTGTGCTCTTTAGCTTGATGACAGGCTTTAAAACAACAAACATTATAAAGAAATGAGATGGGTAATTCCTTTGGTTCCTGTGGCAGCCAAGAAAGTACCCTGCTCAGAATCCTCTGAGTGAGAACCAGATGCAAAGGGTACAGTCAGTTGACGGCCTCTTGCTAACATCCGGTCCCAGGGCAATTTGATCACTGAGTGTAGCAGGGAAACTCAGAACTGGTTATTCCTTCCTGAAAGAGAACTCCCCACTGGGTCGCCTACAACTTCCTCATAGGTATATCACATTCAGAGATTCTTCCTTCCAAATACTCCTTCCTTCCTTCCCCCATCTCTTCCCATAAGTGGCAGACCTGTGTCATACTCTTAAAATATTTACCTGGCTCCTTCTCCTTTCTCTCACTTTTATTTTTCAAAAGCATTGCCTTCAAAGATTCCCTTGCAATTCTAATTCCATCCTGGTGTCTGTTTCCCAGAGGACCTTAACTGACTCGGCTCCTACTGAAGTGCTAGGTGGGAAGGGACATCTGTAGGACATCCTACACTTCTTCCATAGTGTAGGAGAGCTTCTTCCATGCACTACAGTGGCCTAGCATCAGGCACTGATGAGAAGAAGGAGGATGTTATGCAGGGCAAAAAACAAAACTCATCCATCCTGGTCTAGAGGAGTGTGGACGGGAGTGAGAGTTTGGAAAGGCTAGATGTGAATAACGTGTATGAACCTATTGGGAAAGGCACTCTGCCAAGGGACATAAGACCTCCTGCATGTTCCTGCTGAGTGTGGCAAGAATTCAAAGCCTTGACTTTTCTTACCTAGATCATTTCTCAGGGTTGGATTGGCAGCAAGCAGCCATAGGGAGGATGCAACGTATCACTGCAGAACAAAGACAAAACTTAATACAAAAAGCAACAAATTTTCCCAAATCAGTCATTTCAGCAGTGAATCAAACCCAGAGTGGATTTAGTATTTACCTGAAGGCCACTGTGTCACCTCCATGGAACTTGGGGGACAAGAGAAAACAGTGCTGACACCATACTCCTGCTACTCTCTGTTATGAGTAGTAAGCCCTTTGTCCCTTATCTACGGATCTTGTGTCTTGTGATAGTATCTATGAAACAGTAAAAGAGTACCTCAATAACTTGTTAAGTGAGGAAAAATGTCAGGCCTTGACACCTTTTCCCTTTCAGCTCCTTTAAAATGCCAGAGCATACAAAAGTGGATAACAAGAAGAGGTCACTGTGGGTAAAATAACCCACATGCCACCTGGAAGAGTTAGGGGGTGCTAAATATAAATGGTCCTATACTAACCTGGGGCTAAGTCTCACCAAGAAACCTGGTGACGCAGTGAGAGATTAGGTAAACAAAGCCTAGACATCAGCTCACAAACTACACAGAAGTCTCCACTGAACACATGGAGTTGAATAAAACTACCAAAAGAGGAAAGAAGTGAAAGAGAGTCAAGAGTGGCATCCAGCTAACCTCCTAGAAAAGGTACAGTGGTACTAGAGGTGGATGATATGGGCTAAGCATTTTTTGAGGGGCAGAACCAGATTCCAGTGTAACTCAGCTCCAGGGGTTTGGGAGGTGAGGTTGAATCATCAAGGTTTTGGGGAAAAAAAAATGAGTTATTTTAATAGCATAATAATTCTACTGAAGACTCTAGGAGCCCAGGGACATTCTTAGGCACAGCTTGGATATGAAGACATGTACATTCACAGTGACACAAAATCACATGTCTTCCTTCCCACATAGCCTTGCACCACTTCTGCCTGAGAGACCTTGAGTGGGAGATAGCCCCCTGAGAGACTGAGAATTAGTGTCCAAGAAGGACTGTGGCTTATCTATAGGTCTGTCCCTGTCATTTCATCAGACCAAAGGATAATAAAAAGTGCTCAAGTGTGTCTTCATCTATTTTTTTCTGATACCCGGATTCTCAGAGCTTGTGAAAAGCACACGGGTTTGATAAAGACAATAAAGAAACCAGTGTTTTCTGCATATCCAAGTTGTAACTGGAGTATAGATCTATTTTATAAAGTACCAAGAGTTGAGTGTAGCAAGGTAAAAATATTGGCTCCATATATTTGGTAAGTTTTCTCAATTGTTATATAGCATAAAACTCACAAGACAATGCTGTTGTCTTGGATGTCAGGCTAAGGAGTTGTGGCTTCATTCTGTACAAAGAATGGAGTCCTTGGAGGGATTTTTAGGAGGGTAATAAGCTTCCCTGGTAGCTCAGCTGGTAAAGAATCCACCCGCAATGCAGGTGACCTCAGTTCAACTCCTGGGTTGGGAACATCCCCCGGAGAAGGAATAGGCTACCCACTCCAGTATTCTTAGGCTTCCCTGGTGGCTCAGAACCCCTGGTAAAGAATCTGCCTGCAATGCAGGAGACCTCGGTTCGATTCCTGGGTTGGGAAGATCCCCTGGAGAAGGGAATGAATGGCTACCCATTACAGTATTCTGGCCTGGAGAATGTCACGGGCAGAGGAGCCTGGCAGGCTACAGTCCATGGGGTAGCAAAGAGTTGGACATGACTGAATGACTTTCACTTCACTTCGCTTCAGTAAAAGATTTAGTGAGGCTGTTTGGAAATGTTCCTTCAAGTATAAAACGTATCAATAAACCTATCTATATAGGACTGAAAAGAGAATGACAAGGGAAGGAGATTGATAATAACATCTGAATTGGGGGCAGTCCCTTGGTGCAAAGATAATTTTTAACATAATGCAGAGTCAGCTTTGCACTGTACCAAATACAATATCAACCACATGCCTCAAACAAAGTGGATGATGGACAGATCAACGTAGCACATAAAATAGTGATCTCCTCAGGAAAGTGCCTCAGTCTTTGATTTGTGAATCCTCTGAAAACATCCTGTAGTTTTTTGTTTTTCTGTATCATAAAATAAATACAGTTTTAAGATCCCCTGTTTAGAAATGCTCTGACTGCTAGTCTACATATAGATGTGACAAACCGGAATAAATAAATTCACAGTGTTTTAATGTGTGTACTCACTAACCAGAATTAATTAGTTGCAGAAATGAGACATTCTCACATTTAAAAATAAATTCCAAGCTAATTTTCAGTTTGTTACCAAGAATATATCTGCAATATCACTCCGGATAGAGTAAAAGTGTTACAATAAATGCTCATTTATGGACAAATTTTAGGAACTAGTTTATATTTGACATATTATTCTATATATTATAATGATCTGATTAATAACAAACATGACAACCGAATATACATTGAAAATTTTAGAAGGTGATTTTTCAATAGCATATGCTAGTATTAAGATTATTTTGCATACAATTACATCTTTGAAGAATTGAATGACTTTTTATGATGATGTAACATAGAAAGCTCTGCCCAAAGGTATAAGTTGCATTTTTTGGCATACTAGTTTGGTTACTCAAAAAATGTACCATCCCTAAGGAAATACTGTTGAAAACAATTGTTGAATTATTTTGAAAGTCACAAGAATCTTTTAAATCAATATGTCCCTGAAAGACTTCACTTGAGTTACTAACTAGCCTTAACTCTGCTTTCTGAGATTTAAGGCCACATAAAGCAGAAAAGAGGAGGAAGAACCATTGGTTTTTGAAAGCTCAGGAACTGTGCACAACCGTGGACAATAAACTTGAAGGGGACTGTAGAAAGCGTTAATGTTTATACCTTTTCCTGAATAAGGAACCAAACAAATATAGGGAGAATTGTATAGAAAGTCATCTTATCTCCTATTTTCATCTTTCTCACTCCGTAGGGTGCACATTTCTCCTTTGATACTCTAATTTTTCAATCAAGGCCTGAACTTTTCCTTAGAGCGTTCCATTCTAGAATGCCAAATAGCTTGTTCCTTTTCTCCCTTCACTTCCTGCTACCACCCCCACTCCATCAAAAATGTCATTTTAATATTTCAGATGACTCTAGATGGCTGACTGATCTACCTGATATCGCTGATGTTAATTCTACTTGGTCTACTCAGTTCTACAAGAGTTACTGGCATTTGTAATGAAGGTGGCTTGATAAATCATTCTTTATTTGACAGCGTTCTTAAGACTTAAAGGACTTTCGTATATATGGAATGTTATACATTTGGGGACAGGAATATACCATTAAGTCTGGTAGGTTAACCTGATTCAGTCAAACTAAAGATTTTATAGCTGACTGACTTTATCAAAAGGTGCAAAGACCATGAAAAGGTGCTCAACATCACTAATTTATTAGAGAAATGCAAATCAAAACCACAGTGAAGCATCACCTCACACAAGTCAGAATGGTTTATCAACAAAAAGCCTGCAAATAACAAATGTCAGAGAAGTTGTGGAGAAAAGGGATACTGCATATGCTGTTGGGAATGTGAACTGGTGCAGTCACTATGGAAAACAGTATGGAGGTACCTTTAAAAACTAGAAATAGAGCTACCATATTATCCAGCAATTCCACTCCTGGGCATGTATACGGAAAAAATGAAAACACTAACTTGAAAAGATATATGCACCCCAATGTTCATAGCAGTACTATTTATAATAGCCAAGACATGTAAGCAACCCAAGGACCCATCAACAGACGACTGGATTAAGATTTGGCACTTTCACAACAGAATGTCACTCAGTCATAAATAAACGAAATACTGCTGTTTGCAGCAATGTGGTTGGGCCTACAGAACATTATGCTTAGTGAAATAAGTCAGACAGAGAAGGACAATACCGTGATATCACATATGTGGATTCTAAATAAATGTATATGCAAAGCAGAAACTGTCTCACAGACATGGAAAACAAACTTGCAGTTACCAAAGGGAGGGGAAGAGGGGGGAGGAACAAATTAGAGGTATGTGTTTAACAGGTACAAACTACTGTATACAAAATAGAGGGACTTCCCTGGTGGTCTAGTGGTTAAGAACTTGCTTTCCAGTGCATGGGATGTGTGTTTCATCCCTAGTCAGGGAGCTAAGATCCTACATGAAGTGGGGCAACTAAGCCCAATTGACACAACTACTAAGCCCACATGCGCCGCAAGGAAAGAGTCAGCAAGACACAACGAAGATCTTGCATAATGCAAGTGAGATCCCGCTTGATGTGAGGAAGACCCCGTGTGACGCAAGGAATACCTCGCATGACGCAAAGAAGATCTGTGATGCAAGGAAGACCTCGTGTGTGGCAATGAAGAGCCTATGTGCTGTAAGGAAGACCCCATGAGCTGCAGCTGAGAACTAACATGGCCAAATAAATAAATACTTTAAAAAAAATCCCCCCAAACAAAATACAAATGCAATAAAGTTTTACTGTAAACCACAGGGAATTATGCCCACTATCTTGTAACAACCCATAATAGAATATAATTTGCAAAAATATTTAATTACTACTCTGTACACCTGAAACTAACACAATATTGTAAATCAACTACTTTGCTAAAGCTATAAAATTTCTGAATGAAAATAGTTGAAAAAAATCTTAACGACCTTGTGCTTGGCAAAAATTTCCAAAGTTTAATGCAAAACACTTGGAATGTCAATAAACTGAACTTAATAAAAACCATCTGCTGCTCAGAAGACAATGAATGAAAATGCCCCCAAACTGAGAGAAATATGTACAAAATTTATACCTGACAAAGATCTTATATCTAAAAAATATAAAGAACTTACAACTTAAAAATGAGAAGTCAAATAACTCAGTAAAAATGGGTAAATTATTTGAATAGTCATGTCCTCAAAGAAGATATAGGAATAAAATATAAGGACATTAAAAGGTGCTTCAACATCATTAGTCACTGAGGAAACACAATAAAAACCACAGTGAGATACAATTGCATACCTGTTAGAGTGACTGCAATTCAGAAAACTGATAATTTCAAACGCTGCTTTCCAAAATAATTGTAACTCTCAGATACTTCTTATATTCTGAATATAAAATTGTAAAATTATTTTGGAAAGTAATTTGGTGGTTTCCTTAAAAGCTAAACATATACCAACTACCTTATATAGAATTTCCACACCTAGGTACCAAGAGAAATAAAAGCTTATGTCCAGACAAAGAGTTGTACATGAATGTTCAAAAGACTTTTATTTGTAAGAGACAAAAACTGAAACAACCAAAATGTCCATCAAATTTTTGTATAACCATTATAGTGGAATATTACTCAGTAATAAAGAAAAAACAAATTACTGATACACTTACCAAACTGGAAGAATCTAAAAATATGCTAAGTAAAAGAAGCAAGATAAATAGAGGACATACTATATGTTTCCATTTATATACAGTTCTGGAAAGTGCAAATTCTTCTACCACATTAGAAAACAGAGGAGTGAGTGGTTGCCTTGGCAAGGATCAAGAAAAGGAGAGAATTAAATTAAAAAGGAGCATCAGGAAACATTGGGGTGGAATGGATATATTCATTATTTTGATGGTGGTGGTTTCACAGATGTATACTTGTATAGAAGGTCACCAAACTATACATTTTAAATATGTACAGCTTATTTTACAAAACTATATATCAATAAAGCTCAGAAAATAAAAAGTTTAAAGAGAAAGGAGTTTGGCCTTATACTAAAGAATCTGAGTTTTCTACAGAAGACAGACTACAGAGAACTATGCAGTTACATAGTTGTATTGCCTAAGTTATGTTGCCTGTGGGGGATTAGGAAAGTGAGTGTGCAGAAAGCATTCCAGGAAATTTTAGAAGAGGTAAGACCCCAGGTAATAGTTAGGTGAACTAGGGTAAATAGAAATAAATACAGCAAGTAGTTAAAGAGAATAGGAGGGCATGAAGACTGGACAAAGTTAACTCAAAAAAGCATGCAGAGTCAAGTTAAGGGATTGGAGCTTTATATCAGCAACGCAGAAGTCAGTGAAGTAGAAGTGGGACAGGACCCAATTCGTGCTTTAGAAAGATGACTTTGGCTGCTGGGTAAAGAATGCATGAGAAGGTGGCAGCAAGCAGGGAGACCCAGAAAGTAGGATGCTGATAAAAATTCAGTAGAAAAATGTACCCCAATGTTCATCGCAGCACTGTTTATAATAGCCAGGACATGGAAACAACCTAGATGTCCATCAGCAGATGAATGGATAAGAAAGCTGTGGTACATATACACAATGGAGTATTATTCAGCCATTAAAAAGAATTCATTTGAATCAGTTCTGATGAGATGGATGAAACTGGAGCTGATTATACAGAGTGAAGTAAGCCAGAAAGAAAAACACCAATACAGTATACTAACACATATATACGGAATTTAGAAAGATGGCAATGACGACCCTGTATGCAAGACAGGAAAAAAGACGCAGCTGTGTATAACGGACTTTTGGACTCAGAGGGAGAGGGAGAGGGTGGGATGATATGGGAGAATGGCATTCTATCATGTATACTATCATGTAAAAATTGAATCGCTAGTCTATGTCTGATGCAGGATACAGCATGATTGGGGCTGGTGCATGGGGATGACCCACAGAGATGTTATGGGGAGGGAGGTGGGAGGGGGGTTCATGTTTGGGAACACATGTAATAAAAAAAAAAAAAAGAATGAATAAAGAAGCTGTGGTACATATAAAAAAAAAATGGAGGCTTGAACTAAAAGGTAATAAACAGGGGAAGAGTTATTTATATAATCACTATAGAAAGAAGCCCTCACACATCATCAGGGGGCCCCAGAATTCCACTTCTTTCGCTTTCATGTGAATATTGTTTAATTTATTTTCTTGTTTGTAAGATCTATAGATGACTTCTGCTTCCTCATCTGTCATTAAAGACACCTGGTTCAAAGAGGTTTTATTTTTCACTGTTAAATGAGATTATGCTTGGAAAATATTTATTACTTAACATAACAATTTATGAATACAAAATATTTGTTATTATAATTTTCCCTAAAATTCTACCTTCACTTGACTTTTCCATAAGCCTTTTAGGAAATATAATTGTCAGTTTATCATTCTCACTACACTGGTAGAATATTATATACAGCCAGGAGAAGGGGACGACAGAGGATGAGATGGCTGGATGGCATCACTGACTTGATGGACATGAGTCTGAGTGAACTCTGGAAGATGGTGATGGACAGGGAGGCCTGGCGTGCTGCGATTCATGGGGTCACAAAGTGTCGGACACGACTGAGCGACTGAACTGAACTCATTCAGTGTCATCTATCAATTGATATATCTACCAATATTGATAATATATCAATAATTATCAATTATATCAAGTATCAATTGGTACTAATAGAAAAAAACAATTTTTTCTAAAATTCAAGGTTGAGGTTATTATCTGTGTACTTCATATTAGTGTTTTCTAGGAAAAGCTATGTCTTTGATTTTGGTATTAAAAAAAAAAGAGTCCAGAGAATGGGATAGAGCACATACATGGTAAGATGGAGACTCAGAGGGCAAAGCCAAGAGCCACAGAAGAATATTCCCAGGCCTTGAAACCTAATAGAGGTTTCCCAGCTGAACATACAAACTGCTCTGGACTGGTGACTCCATTTTTGTCTGCCATTTTCTCCTTGTTTAATCCAGAATATCTGTAGGGTATTACCCTATGCCTGACTCATCATTATATGCTGGAAGCATAAGATTTGTTCCTTTAGTTTCACAGGACCACAGATGGATAGGAATTGCGTCCCAAAGGGTAAACGATGATACACCAAGAGCCTTACTAATACCTGATTTAGAAGCAGTTGAGAAGACTGAGGACTTCTGAGCTGAAGCTATAATAGGATAAGGCATTAGAAGACCTTGCGATGGGGTAAATGTATATTGCATTTGAGAAGAATATGAATCTTTGGAAGCAAGAGGGCTTACATGGTCCTTGAAATAAACCCACACCCTAATCCTCAGAATCTGAAAATATGTTGTTACACGGCAAAAAGAACATTAGCAATGTAACTAAAATTACAAACTTTAGCTGGATGGGCCCAATCTAATCACGCAAACCCTAACAGATATTCCTCTAACTGGAGGCAGAAAAATGCAGCATAAGAGAAAGACAGAGAGGGTCTGATTCTGACAAGGACTCAGTAGCCCACTGCTATTAACATGGGGCCGGGCAGGGCAGTCCTGGAACCACAAGGAGCAGAATTCTCCTATTTGCCTGAATGAACTTGAAAGTGGATTCTTCCCCAGAGCCCAGGCAGCTGATACACTGGTTTTGAACTTTTTAGATCCTAAGCAGAGAATCCAGCTGAAATACTTTGTGCCTGGACTTCTGATTTATGGAAATCACATGATAAATTTGAATCATTTTAAGCTGCTTTAAAAAAATGTAAAATTAAGAAATTCTTTTTTTTTTTTTTTATGATGTACCATATCTTCTTTATTCATTCATCTGTTGAAACTTGGGGTACATGTGTGTTTTATTTATTTATTTATTTTTTAATTTTAAAATCTTTAATTCTTACATGTGTTCCCAAACATGAACCCCCCTCCCACCTCCCTCCCCATAACATCTCTGTGGGTCATCCCCATGCACCAGCCCCAATCATGCTGTATCCTGCGTCAGACATAGACTGACGATTCAATTCTTACATGATAGTATACATGATAGAATGCCATTCTCCCAAATCATCCCACCCTCTCCCTCTCCCTCTGAGTCCAAAAGTCCGTTATACACAGCTGTGTCTTTTTTCCTGTCTTGCATACAGGGTCGTCATTGCCGTCTTTCTAAATTCCGTATATATGTGTTAGTATACTGTATTGGTGTTTTTCTTTCTGGCTTACTTCACTCTGTATAATCGGCTCCAGTTTCATCCATCTCATCAGAACTGATTCAAATGAATTCTTTCTAATGGCTGAATAATACTCCATTGTGTATATGTACCACAGCTAAGAAATTCTTTAACGATTCTTTCAAAATAGGTTAAATTTATCGAATGCTCTCTAAGGGATCATCTTGTTTGTCACTAGCTCTTTTGCTTTTTTACTTGAATACTGAACTTATACTTTTGTCTTCCCCTTTCCCCAAAACCTATTTTATGGCACAAAGAATGCCCTAACCAGATTGCTATAAGCCAACAGTTTCAGTTGCTTTTCACTTACCTTCAGATATTTTGAAATGTCTTGGAATATTGGTTCACAGGCTTCTTTTGCATGTTTCTATTTCTTTCTTTTTTTTGTTAAATTACTATTTTCTTTCTTTTTATGTACCAGCTATCATTGTTACATCATTGTAGCTCCTCTGAATCAAAGTGTGGCCTTTTTAATGTCATCCTGACCAGAAGTCCCAAGATTCATATTTAGAAGTACTTTTCACAACATTCCAAATGCTTGAAAAAAAAATGTTAAAGCTACACTCTTGTTGAGGGTCTTAGTACACAGAGTAAAATGAAGATTTGGACTATTTCCCATGAAAATATACTCAGAACAAATGCAGTTCAATTTTATTCATTTACATAACTTAATGGCATTCTTAAGCAACTATCCACAGCCTGGCAGACATTTTTTGAATAAAAAGATGGGTGCATACTTTTGTTCCCTTTGAATAACAAGTGTGAGATTTCTAATCCTCACAATTGTTTCCCTGCTTTCCCTCAACTAACGACTGAATATATAACTAAAAATCCTTTTCAATGGGTTCATCAAATACTTCATTAAAAGTAGGTCCTGTATTATATATACATGCAAGTGTGAAACATGTATAAACAGCTACCATTAATGGTAAGAGAGTGCTCTTACCACAAAGCTGCCAGAAACAGTGTTCTAGATTGGTGCCAAATTCTTCCTCTAATACAGTGGAAATAACTACTTACTGATACAATAAATTTGGCCTTCAGAACAAAAGTCCCAAAAGGAGGAGTCATTTAACATTAAATCTCATTAAATGACCTCCCCAAATAAGTAAGTGTTAGTCGTTCAGTCGTGCCCGACTCTTTGCAACCGCATGGACTGAAGCCCACCAGGCTCCTGTGTCCATGAGATTTTCCAGGCAAGGATACTGGAATGGGTTGCCATTTCCTTCTCCAGGGGATCTTCCCAACCCAGGGATCGAACCCGGGTCTCCTGTACTGCAGGCAGATTCTTTACTGATTTAACTACAAGGGAAGCCCAAGTTCTTATTAAAATTAGCAGTTCAGTTCAGTCACTCAGTCATGTACAACTCTTTGTGACCCATGGACTGCAGCACGCCAGGCTTCCCTGTCCATCACCAACTCCTAGAGCTAGGGAAGACAGCAATTTAGATACAAGTTAAGGCTTGCAAAAATCATAAACATCCAACCAGTTATCATCTTAAAAGCATTCATTTTCCAAATCTCTTACCTGGATGATGCAGCTTTGACAGGAATTTCTGGCTACGGGTCCTAGAAACACGGCGTGGAATGCACAAATCCAACTGCTGCAAGGCAATGAGATGAGCACTCTCCTTCTTAGAAAGTTGACTTCTACATTTGAAATGAAAGTGAACTAAATTCTAGTCTAAATTCTTAAAAATGAATGCTCGTCCAGTATTGCATGTTTACATTCAGGCTTGACATTATTATGAAACTTGGGTTCAGCAGAAAAAAACTTAGAAAACACTCCTCAGACAACACGTAAGGGTTTCACAAATATTTATTTCTTTATCCTCTAAGTTGAACTAAATAGAAATTATACATAATGGTACAAATTATGCAGTGGACATTGGCAGATCCACGTGACAGTCAAAGAGACCCGTTGTCAATGGTCTTTGCAGCTTGCCATCATGTGGTACTAAGCCTCATAGCTTATCCTCAGTGAAAAGAAACAATATGGCACATGCCGTTATGGATGCAGGCAAGCAAATGAAAGGGAGTCATGTAGACAAAAATACCCCCGTACAGTCCTCCAGCTTATAACTAAGCCATTTAAACACAAACAGAACACACTCAGTTTATAATGAAAGCCAAAAGATAACGCTATCTTCCCAAGAAGAATCAACGTACCAGCTTAAATAACATACTACAATCAAAAGTGTTCATTGGAAATCAATTATTTATATCTGATTCAAATGCAACAGTTGTTGGCCTGAAAAATGAGCACTGTTTATGAAGAAGTAATTCAACGTGATTCTCTGCGGTAAGAAAAAGAACATCAACTCCTTACTGTCATTATGACTGTGGCACTTTTTCCTGGGATCTCAAATACCTATTCAAGGCTAGGTAATATTTTTAATATTTTAATGTATCTGTCAAGCTGAAGACAATGCATTTTAAGGACAACAGCTGCTGTGTTTGATTCAAGCTTAACACAAGCACTCAAAATGATTTGCTGTATTTTACAAATTTTACAAATGTTCATAATCACTATGAGGATTTACAAAACCCTATACCCTATAGTAAATATTAAACACTCGATAAAAATCTCCTAAGTATTTAACTAACTTTAGGAAGGAAAAAAGACTCATATATATATACACATATATATGTATATAGAATTGCCACTTACTTAGCAGGCAAAGACTTTCTGTTCCCTTTTTTTTTAGAGCTCGTATTAGTGTTTGCTTCTATTTTTAATCTCTGTTTCTCCAAGTTGATAAATTTGCACTGAAATATTCAGTAATAAACACAAAGGAAAACATTAACAATATAAAAGGCTAGATGTGTAAGAGACCTCACAAATCATAAAGTAAATTCCATGCAAGTTATAGTCCTTCTAGCTAACAAATCTCCATCTTTAGCTTAACAGGTGACACAGGACTGAAAACTGAGGTGCACATGATCTTAGGCCAAAGCCCGTTCTATTCACAGGTCGTCTCCCTTCCCAGAGAATATCGCGGAGGACATCTGGAGAGGCAGGAGACTGACTTGCGTGGAGATGGCCCTTAGGATTCTCACCTGGGTGTTTCTGGGGGGCATGATGTCTGGGGAAAATGTGCTGGGGCCAAGGTGGGTGACTACGTATGTGTCCTTCCTGAGTTCAAGAAAAGGGGCATAAAGAGGACCAATTCACTTGTGATTTTCCAAGTTTGCACATTTCTCAAAGGAGATTCTAAATTGACTTCTACTGGCAAACAGAACGAAAGGCTGAATATGTTTTGTGGTAAGTTTCAGATTCTCAAGAAGGACAGGACAGCATAGCTTGTTGGTTTGTCTTTTGAAAAGGCAGTGTCTTAAAAGTGTGTGTGTGTGTGTGTGTGTGTGTGTGTGTGTGTGTGAGACAGTATACCTGCACTCATGTATGGGGGAGAATACAGGAGGGAAAAAAAGGTGGGAGAGAGACAGAAAGTAAGAAGATGGAAAAATAAGTATATATGAAATTCAGTCCTCTCCCTAAATTGTGAACTTGGGTCCTCAAAATTTTCTTATCAGGCTTCTATGAGTTAGCATTTTAAAAAGTTTCTTTTTTTTGTCTTATTAAAATAATCATCTCATTTTAGTTGAAACAGCTTGTAGAATCATTTAATTTTTAAGATTTACATAACATAAAATTTATTTTCCTCATTTTATTTCTTCAGCTACAAAATATTTTAGTTTACAATTAACATCATTGCTCTCATTAACTGCTTTTGGCTGTGTTATTGAGATGAAACTGATAGCCACTTATACTCTAGCTGCCTTAATTAAAAAAAAATGTGAATACAGGAGAAAATCCTACTTTCCCTTCTCTTGTGTTAATAGAACAATATTTTCAATGGTGCTTTGCCTTATCTGTTCACTTTGAGTACTGCAGACACAAAATTTGCTAAGGACCCTCTGATCTGGGGTTATGGTTCTCTTTCTCCACACTGGGTAAGCCTTCATTGAAACACATACAGCTTACCGTTAACACAGAAATGGACAGTAATGACCTCCAGTGGATTTTTAGGTAAATAACAACTATGCATTTCAGAGAATGTTAATTTCTAATATATTTGTTTCCTTTAGGGCTTTTAGAGCTTGGCAACTTATTTAATGAACTTTCCAAACTTTCTTAAATTTATTAATTCTTGAATGAAATTGCAAACCTTCACATTATCAACTATAGCCTATAAGCTAATTTTCAAAACTGACAATAATGTCATTCAAACTTAAATTTAAATAAATATTCCTAATTATTTATGTGTAATTCACTTGCATTTAGTTTTAGTTAAATGAAAACTCTCGGAATTTCATACTTTAGAAAATTAACAGCTAAATAAAATAAGGTTAAAAAAACTTTAGGAAATAATCATTTTCAAATATAAAAACCTCTGATAATATAAGAAACAAGTAAACATGCTCTAAACATCTTGGTAGTTAATTGAACCTCATGAAACAACTTTCCTATTTAATATAAAATTAAAAGGAAATATTGATATCTGAGTGCAGAATATTTTACTTTTTAAAAATAAAACATGTTTCTGGAATAGCTTTTAGATTTCTGGGAAGATCATTTTTTAAAATAATCTTTACAATTTAAGTTTTCATAGGGCTTCAGTGCTTTAGTACCTTCATTTTTGGTTTGTGAGGTAATGAATTATTCATAAACATTATCTTATAAGAATCGCATTTTTACTTAGGTTAGTTTTTTTTTTTTTTTTTGAAAATGACCTAAATGTGTTTATTGAAAAACTCGTTCTAAATCTTTACTGGACAATCCATAGAATTAAAAAAAGATGTGAGACTATACCTTTTCTACCACAAGAGGGCAGCAAAAATGTTTTCTGTCACTCCATCTGTCGACATTCTTTGCTGTCTTTGAGATGTTACGTTAACTTTCTTCTTTCTACCCTGAAGTGAAATTCAAAGAATGTGTTTTCATTCTGAAACAGAACTATTGTGAATGTGGTTTATTATTGAATGTTTTAGGAAGGACACAAGCCTCAAAGTGACCACAATTTTTGTTTCATAGTTTACAATAATTACAACAGACCTGCTTCATAAAACTCATGGCTTAGACAACACTACTACATTAACTCTTAAAAGAGTACAGATTGTTCACATGAGAATGTTAAAGTATGTGATAATCTATATATTTTACATTGTGGCGGAAAGGCAAAATTCATAAAGATTAAAACATTTATTTTTGCCATGGTTATGAAAATATCTAATTTTTTCAGCAATATTGCATTAATTTTAAGAGTAAAATAATAACTGCCATGGAAGAGCAGCCAGCTACTCAAAGCTACAATTATGGTCATCTTTTGATAAACAGAATGTGAAATCATTGAGCAATCCACGGTTTTCAAAAAAAATTAGTTAATTTTATGTGAGGTTAACCAGTCAAATGAGTATATAGAACAATTTATGATATCACCTCTATAGTCCTTTCTATATTACAGAAAACTCTTTTTAAGCAATGCAAAGAAAGTATATGGTTTCTCTCTTTTTTTTTTGTTTCTAAATACAAATTTTTCAGAAGCCAGTAGAAGGTTTCACCCCATCAGGAGTCCAGTGCGTGTCTTGGCAGGCGATAGTGCTCAGTTTTGGGACGTAGCTTCTTTTCCTGTGGGTTGGCATACTTCCACTTGGACGGGGACATTTTAAGCTTTTTTCTCTTCTTATCTGTGCACCATACCTTCTCACAGTATTCTTCCACTCTCTGGAAGTTGCTATAACCAATCAGCTGCAAGAATTCCTTGTACCATGGTTTTGTCCCACGTGGGATGATGCTCTGGGCAGGACAAGGCATCTTATGAAGTCTATCGTCTTCAAAGTCTTTGTTAAACATCTCCTCCACTCTCTCCTCTTCCACTACCTCCAGGGTGATTTTACGGATGGTGTGAACAAAACTATGCTCTACGGTCTGGCAAAAATAGGTCCCAGCATCCATTCTGCGTACTCTTAGGAAGAGTAAACCGAGGTCCATCTTAACCACTCTATCATCTGTCTTCACCTGTACAAGAACAAGAAAATCAAAGGCACTGAAGTATTATCCAGGAAATAGAATGCCAGCTTATACCTTTCCACTATCTAGAAATTTTTTTTTCATTTTTGCAATCATATGATGAAATTCTCTAAGTCATAGGTACATAATTATATATTATACATATATTATATAATGAATATATTAACTATATAATATATTATATGCATACTGGGTCACTTCAGTCATGTCTGACTTCTTTGAGACCCTATGGAATGTTGCTCACCAGACTCCTCTGTCAATGGGATTCCCCAGGCAAGAATACTGGAGTGGGTTGCCATACTCCTCCAGGGGATCTTCCCAACCCAGGGATCAAATCTGCCTCTCTTTTGTCTCTTGCATTGGCAGGTGGGTTCTTTACCACTAGCACCATCTGGGAAGCCCATAATATACTATATAAATGTATATAACTTATGTTAATATTGTATTTACATATTCATATTTTAATACATACATATTTATTTTATATTTATATTGTTATGCTATATATAATATAAATATACAGGAGAAAGAGGCTAAATAATTACATTAGGCGTGTGTGCATGTGTGAACATGTGTGTCTGTGCACACATGTGTTTGTCCTAAACTTATTTATATTGAGATCACTTCATGTCAAAGACTTAGAGGTAATTTTATGTCAATATTGTTAAGAGCAAACAGAGAGGGCTTTTTACCCAATGATTTCCATTACCCATTAGAAAAAACATCCAGTTCAGTATAGCAGTCAAGCTTTGAGTGTAACGAAGACCTGTCAAATATAATTTTTCAATGGCAAAATAAATGCAATTTCTCACATTATTAGCTCAGAGGTTCTTATGTTTCCCAGATCACAATGATCAATCTATGAGGCCCTGTGTTGGGAGAGCTGTGATATCCACACTCTCTCTCCCTATCAAAAAGAATCCATCCATTCATTAATTCAGTGAGCGCTTCCTACAATTCTACCAGGCTGTCCATTTAACAGACTAAAAAATAAACAACAAAAGTCCAGACTCTGCTCTGAAGAACCTCACAGGTCTAGTAAATATTAAGTCTGCATATACCTTCAGCACTCAACTATTTTCTTTTCATGTTTGTGACATAATAAATTACATTATTTAGTGGTAAAAAAATATAGACATTATTTCTATTGGAAAATAGTTATAATTCAGGGTAAGAAGAGCACAGTAAGGCTTTCAGTAAATAGCTAATGTTTTACCACTAATAGCCATACTAGTGAGTGAATGATTTGACTTTAGACAAAGCTAGATTCAAACACTGGCACCACTGTCTACTAACTGTGTGGTCTAGGGGCACTGATGTGTATTTTCCGTGTTCATTTTCTCTGTAAAGGAAGTAATAATTCTAATGAACTTGAAGGATTGCTGTGAAGTTTAAATAACACAGGTGAGAATACTGTGTACAGAGCTATGAATACTTACCTTTACCTTTCCTACATACAGACATACTTTATTGTGGCTTTCACTCCAGATGACCACAATTAAAGAGCATATCGCAATAAATGAGTCACACAAATTTTTGGTTTCCCAATGCATATACAATTTATGTTTCTACTATACTATTGCCTATTAAGTGTGCAATAGTGTTATGTCTAAAAATTATGGATATACCATAATGAAAAGCACTGTTAAAAAAGTCAACTGTCATCTGAGTCTTCAAAGAACTATTAATCTTTTTGCAGTAGCAACATCAAATATCACTGATCACAGATCATAATGTTAGCTAGTTAGAATAGGAAAAAGGAGTCCAGAATGGCGGTGGCTAAAAGACAAGGAAAGGAAAAGCCCACAAAAACAGAACAAAGGAAAGTCTATAGACAGGAGTGAGGACCTCAGGTAGAACAGACAGCACTCCTGGCTAGCCCAGTTTACACAGGGCAGGCCCAGGGGGAGGAGAAAAAACATAAAAAGAGGAGCCAAAGGGCTGGGGCTCTCTTTCTCTCTCACTCATTCTCTCTCTCTCTCTCTCTCCTCTCTGCGTCTCTTGGGTCGGCATGCCCTCATGCCTTGAGGATGTATTTTCCTTTATTTTCTAAATAAAACCGAGCTGTAACACAGAGCTGTAACATTGATCTGTCCGAGAGCTGTGACACGGTCTGTCCAAGGGCTTTAACACTGGTCCATCACTTCAAATTTTTGTTGTGACAAGGCGGAATCGAGGAAATTACACACTGCCTCAATAATAACAAATACAGTAACAATGAAAAGTTGGAAATATGGTGAGAATTATCAAAAGGTGACACAAAGTGAGCAAAGGCTGTTGGAAAAATGGTGCCAACAGACTTGCTCCACACGGGACTGCCACAAACCTTCAAACGGTAAGCAACACAATATCTACATAATAGTAACAAAGCAAAGTCCAAGAAAATGGATGCCTGTCCATTCCTTTAGCTAAGAACAAACTAGTATGTGTTTTCACATGGCCTAAGATCCTATTACGATGGGAGAAAAGTGATTTGCAATACACTGGCTGACTTCCCCTTTGAGAACAGACAAAACACATTAACCTTTGCCAATACAAGAGGGGCATGCAAAGCCCCCCTACCACTTTGGCAGGAAAGGCCATTACCACAAGCACAGTTTTTGTCCCAGTGTGAGATCAGGGCAAGACCTGCCAGGCTCAGCTCTCTCAAGGCTTAATCAGTTTGGGCACAGCTGAGCTGCAGTGGTACTCCTCATGTGTGATTACTCCTATGTGGCCATTTATATAATCTGTGAATAATGTAACAAATGGTATTAGTTGTATAGTAAGAGACTATAGGGCTTCCCTGGTGGCTCAGTGGTGAAGAACCTGCCTGCCAATGCAGGAGACACAGGTTCAATCCCTGGCTTAGGAAGATCCCCTGGAGAAGGAAATGGCAATCCACTCCAGTATTCTTGCCTGGGAGAATCCCATAGACAGAGGAGCCTGGCAGGCTACAGTTCATGGGGTTGCAAAGAGTCACACATGACTTAGCAAGTAAGCAACAACAAAAGAGACTGCAAGCCAAATAGGATTGGCTATTAAATGATAAACTACAAGGCTCCCAGCTGTTATTCCTTTCAGCCATGTAAGGTCCATTATTCAGCAGCTTCACAGTGACGCAGCTGATAAAAGGGGCTCCTGGAATCCTTCACAGGGGCTTCCTTGACATGTCAGGACCATGTCCTGGAGGACAGAACATGATAGCTGTTAACTCAGGAAGTTCTCCAGTGATGAGCCAGGAAGAGCCCTCAAACCAAACCATTTTCACTATATAGAAACTTTTTGTTTTCCTTGAGAATGTATCTTTTTCATCTGCCACAGAAAATAACTCAAAGGACTCTGTGCCACTCTGTTCATCTTCCCCAGTCCTCTTGGCAGTCTTCTTTACCACTATCTTTTTGCACAGATTCATGACCTATGGAACCTAGGTATGACCACACCATGTCTCTGACAATAAAAACTATCTCTGAAACACATCCTCCACTGCTTTTAACTTAATGGCTTCCTTGGACACAGATGGACTTGACTCCTTAAATGTCTTTTGTCCTGTGTAATACATGCCATTATACTGATTCTCTCCTTGGTCTTTCTGTTGATTTTTCTTTCTTTCAGAGGTATAACCCTCTGTCCTTCCTTTATCTCACATTTTATTTGCATCTGTTGATAATTTTTCTATTTTCTCATTTTGATCAACTTCCCTAAGATGGTACATCTTACACATAAATAGTCCATTATTTTGTGTTTCTTATTAATTATAAAAGACTGACCAGGACTAAGTATATGACAATTCACTAACTATAGTTCAGTGTCTTTCCACACAAACTGCACTCCCTCCCATTTATTAAATTCTTTCTTTCTGACCATATCATTATTATTTTTGAACCTACCCTCAACTGCTGATCATTTGTATTTCACTCTCATTGTTCTATCTGTATATCAAATACATCAAAGTCTCACCAACATTTCTTCAGTGCTGACCAGAGTAAACCCCTTCCATTTCACTATTTTTGCTACACGTTAGACTCTCCTGTTTCATGACTCTTTTTTTTTTTTTTGCCTAATCTCATGGCAGTCACCCCCTGCCAAATCCTTCTTTCTGTTCCCACTTTCATGCCCAACTTGATTCTGTTTCAGGTCCTGAAAGGACTCCCATTCAACTGGCTCCTTCTCATCCCAAAGAATGAACTAAATGTCACCTCTTCAGAGCTCTTTTTAACACCTCAAAGTGAAAGTATCCTTTCTCCTTTAATATCATCATTTCACCTATTACCATTTATACATCTGAGCCTGTAACATTACCTGCAAATACATAATAGTCCCATAATTGTTTTCTTTTGACTGGTATCTTTCCCCTTTATTTGAACATATGGGTGGGTAGTGGTTTAGTTACTAAGTTGTGTCCAAATCTTGAAACCCCATGGACTATAGCCCACCAGGCTCCTCTGTCCATGAGTACCATTTAACTCTTCAAAGTCCACTCCCTTTTGTAACATTACTGACTTAGAACTTATTCAGACTTTATCGTGTGTCTGGCAGCTCATACGGTAAAGAATCTGCCTTCAATGAAGGAGACCTGGGTTCAATCCTGGGTCGGGAAGATCCCCTGGAGAAGGGAATGGCAACCCACTTCAATATTCTTGCCTGGAGAATTCCATGGACTGAGAAGTCTGGTGGGCTACTATATTCCATGGGGCCATGAAGAGCTGGAAATGACTGAACAGCTAAACACGTTGTCTGAGCAGGTAAGAAATGCTCAGTTAACTAGATGTCACCTTTCTAATTCTTTATAGGAAAACAGCTTCATGTGATGTTTCTCACTAGCGTTGGTAGAAGAGGTACATTTCAGGAGATGAGTGAATTTTCTAGAAGGATTTCTCAATGTATTTATTTTTATGATAATCAATATAAATTAATAACTATATGGGATCATGTGGAAGATCAACCTCCTGGTGAATGTTTGTGTTTGTCATTGATTCTGAGCCATTTTCAGTGCTTGAACAGTTTCCAGCTGCTGAGAACAAAGCTGGATTTAATATGTTAAAGATACATTCCAGCCAAATGAAAACCAAACAACACCCCATGTACTAATGCACATAAAAAATTTTGAACTCGAGAAAAGTGTAGGGGGACTGAGTAATCATAAGGCACAAGGTGTTATGGATAAATGTTTTACACACACATATGGGTAGCCCGTATCCCATAAACTGTTCATGGAGATACCTTATTTCAGTGGGAAAAAAAAAATCATTACATCAACTAAACATTTAAATGATGCCTACGTTTGTTTATATTTCATTTGTAAATTTATCTTCAGTCTATATTTGAATGAAGGCTATGAGCTTAAAGAATGCATTTCCTATTTCACTCTTGTGAATATTTAATAAACATTATAAGTCATGGTAGCAGCCCAAGAAAATGTTGTACTGTTAAGGGCAGGTGGTGGTGGGGGTCAACCTATACAATACTAGAAACGAAACTTCCACGCCTCACAACTCCTGCTGTTCTTGGCCTGTGTACTGCCTATTTACTTCCCACTTCTAGGTCTTATTCTGGTCTTAGTGTTTCTTTCTTTCCATTAGTTGAACTCCTTTCTGTTGTTCACTCATCCATTAAAAAAATTTCTATCTAGGCTTTAGTTTTCCCTTCTTAAATGAATATTTTCTTCATAGCCCATGTAGAGCTGTCTCTTTGTAACTCAATAAGATTCATATTTGTAGCATACAAGCTGGTATTTTTATTCTTCTTCAAATTATTTTTCCATACAATTTTTATCTCTTTAAACATATTTTAAATTTCAAAAGGGCAAAGGCCTATATCTTAATCATTCCAAACATTTTTGAGTGCTCAGAACATGTGAAAAATGAGAACATACTAATTAGTTCATAGTGTACAAACGTACAAGGCAATAGGTTACCAGTAAAGATAAATCCAAAAGTTATTCACTTTTTTAGGTAAGTTCAATAAGGATTTGGATAGAGAGAAAGCAAGCATGATTTCAGGAACAATTAGCAACTAATGAAGAAAGCTATGCTCCACAGATACAATAGGAAAAACAGTTCCAAGATACAGTCTTTTCCTGAAAAGAATCAGCATATAAACATTATCACAAATATGATCCTTTGTCCCCTCCCCACCATACTTCTTATGAGAATGAATAATACGTGAGAAAACATGAAAGTCATCTAGTTTAGTTTCTGGCATATAGCAAGCAGTCTATGAAAGTGTTTTAAAATAAAACAAAACAGCAAAAATATAAATACAAATATTTCATTACTGAATAAGAAGTATTTTCATGTTTTTTCTTCCAATTCTGATATAAAAATCAAATGTTTCTTTCATAGTCAGAAACCCAAGTTTGAAAAACAGTTCATTATGTATCCATAAAGTCCAGACTGGCTCAAAAATATAGAAGCACAACAATTACAATGGGAAAGTCCTACATCATTTATCTGCATGTTATAGATGGTGCCTATCTCACAATTGTGGTCTCCACTTCTGGTTAAGTGAATCATAAATTCAGGAATACAAGGTGTTTGAACTCTTGAGTCTGGACAACTGTACACTATGTAGGTTAAATTGCTCTGAAAGTTAAATATATCTTCCATGGCCTACAAATACCTAAAAATTTTTTTAAAAAGTCTTAGAAATTTGCATTTGAAGTCTTTCCACGACTTAATCTTTTCACTTTTATTAACATGGGTACCTTCAATAATCATATCTTGATTACAGAATTGTTTTCATTCAGCTGTGCTGTCTGCAGACCAGATTTTCTTGGTCAAGAAGATGGTACATAATACATCATTTTATCAAATATTCTTATAGAAAATCTATAAAAACACAAAATTTCTTACTAAAAGTGGTTTTAATATTGTTAGCTATAAAGATTGATTCAATATGTTTCATAATGTTGAATAAAAGAAGTAATTGAACAAAGAACTGCACATCTGGTAGCTGGTCAGGAAGAAGCAGTGCTTTCCATGTGTATCAACCATATGGTTCCATACTTTTTATAGGAAATGGATAGACAAAGGCCTTGAAATGGCTTAGTTCAGAATATATTTAACAATGAAATCAGTTTTAGTCGAGTGATAAAGACCAACAGTTTATACATTTATTTGTTTATCTGGCCTGCCTTCAATACAAAAAAAAAAATTTGTTTGACTTACAGAAAATATATGATATGCAATAATATAAACAAAAAATTTTCCTTTTATTAAAAACACTTTCCAGTGTGAACTTGTTATATGATAGAGATGATTCCCCAATAGAGATAGGATGAATTACTTAGTAACTCATTTGGAGAAACCTATTACTCTGTACAAAGAACAAATAAAGTTGTATTTATATTTTAGATTAATTAAAGACCCAAATGCGGAAACCTTGCATCTAATACAAAAAGATGCTGAGAAGAAAGTTATAAATAAGAACGGCATTCTGTGAAAAAATGTTGTATTCAAGATATCAGCAATATCAAAGAAGCTTGAATATTTATATTCAATAATGAAATAATATAAACAGAAGATGCAAAGAACTCTTGAAAGTCAACAAAGGGAAGTAAAAAGTGGAATGGAAAAAGTCTATGAATAAGTAATTCAGAAAAAGAGAAACTCAAGTATTTCATAAGTATGCAATGTCAATGTTCAACCTTACTAGTAATTTTAGAAATGCAAATTTAAACAAAATACTACATTGTACCCAGAAGAAAGGCAAAAATTAGGAAATACCAAATATAGGTGAGGATATGGGCAAATGGGAACCCACCTGAACTGTTTTGAGAGTGTAGATGGCGTGCTAACTCTGGAAAGCACGCTGAAAATAGTTACCAAAATGAAGGATGTTGACAGATAATAATTTAAAAATTCACACTCAGATTTATAAGGAGTTACCTGGAGAGATGACCATTAAAGATGTGGTGCTGGGAACTAATGACACTTGGTCTACTTGTAGGGGATGCAGCAATTAGAAGCAATGAATGCACGCTGCGGCATGAGCAGTTGTAAGAAACAATGAAACAGAGACCTACATAGAACAGTGATAAACCATACATAGTGCTGAGTATAAAAATTAGAAGCAGAATAAGAGCTATAACAAAATATATTTATTTTCACAGCTCATGTATACTAAAAATGTTATATACCTGTTCAATATACAAATGCAATATTGGACCTATTAGTCCTTGCAGTGGATGCATATGGAGAAGCAAGGATGAAAGTGGAGAAAAAGTTGAACAAGAGAGGAGATTTGTGTGGGCTCATGATGACAATGTGCCCTAAAATAAGAAGTATGACTAAATTATGCAACTGAAGTCAAAAAATAAGACCCAAAAACCAAAACAAACAAAAACTCCAGTTTTTTTGTAACAATTATCCTGGTCTGTCTATAAGATCTGTTCATGCTCTAGAATACTGTAATCATACACTTTTACAAATACTGCTTGAAAATAAACAGCAGTTTAAGAGTAATATTTTATTGAAAAATTTTATAGATAAGAATAGCAGGATGATCAGGGTTAAGGGAATAAGAGGACAGGGGATGAAAGTAAAGATAATATTTGAACACAAAAATGTACAGCATAAGGCACTCAACAGCTACTTTAATTGGAGCATTAATTCAAAACTAAATTTCCTAGTGATCAAAGGAAAGAGGAAAGTATGATAAAATTCAGAGACAAAAGTGTCTCTAAAATATACTATTAAAATTACTTTCTGCATTGTCATGCTACTTTGTTTAATCAGATGTCCAGAGTCAGACTGATCTCAGTAGGATAAAAGAGATCCGCATCTGATTTCATAGATCTAAAAGATATGTTTAATTTTCAAAGATGTTTAGCATTATCTCGGAAAATTAACAGAAGAGAGTTATTCTAGATCTATTCTTAAGATCACAAAGTTGCTCTATATTTTCCTACCATACAAAAGAAAGTGTGTCTTTGCCACTGCAAAGGAAAAAATAAAATTAATAATCTATACTGCTAATTACTCCAGAACTAAAATATGGGGCATATTATGTCATAAAAACACGCTTGTCAAGGCTAAAAAACATGTTTTGAATATTTACCTGTAAAGAGTTGTTAGTTTATAAAAGATGAACACATTTTTTAATAGACTAAAGTATAAACGTAAAAACTGCTAAACAGATGTTTCAAATGAGGCAGAGTTCATGCATTTTAATGTTATGACAACCAGAAAAACGAAGAAATAATATTCACGTGGAACAAATCTGATGCTTTCAAAACATGTAAATAAAGACAGAAAATGTAAACTTATGGCTGTCACTGATGCCTGTCATGCACTAGCTAGCACTGGTGAAAGTCAAGGAAATGAGTCATCTAGCAGACAAGATTGGAGAAGGAAACGGCAACCCACTCCAGTGTTCTTGCCTGGAGAATCACAGGGACGGGGGAGCCTGGTGGGCTGCCGTCTATGGGGTCGCACAGAGTCGGACACGACTGAAGTGACTTAGCAGCAGCAGCAAACAAGATAGCTGAATGAAGATGGGATTTTACTTCAAGTCTCCTAGTTTTGATGACACAATGCAATTGCAACATTTAAAAGATGTAATTTGTGTATTTTTCTTTCTTTTGTTTTCTCAAGAGAAGCTATCTCCATAAGGTATGGCTCATCAATAAAAATATGCTTCCATGGAGACAGTATAAATTTAGTATAGATGCAGTGAATTCTAAGTTACCTGGAAAGAACTACTGATTGGTAGATTAATCATCCCTCAGATTTCTCAACAAAATTTAAAATGACTTTGAGGAATTTATCCTACTCAGTAGGTGGTCTGAAGACAAAGTTGAAAAGTGACAATTTCTGGCAGAGGAAAAAAAAAAAAGAATTGAGAGTGAAGTCAAATTGATGTTTTTGAATTTTGATGTCAATTTACATCCTCTCTTGAATTTTCTATTAAAAACATGTACATTTGAGCATTATTTAGGCAGTCTACACAGTGCATACAACTCATATTTTATTTTCAAGAAACACAAATGCACAAAAATGGTTTCTCTTAAGTAGAGAAACTCCAACGGAAAGATCGAAAAGGATTAAGGAGAAAATAAGCCTTCCATGCTCACCAATGGATAAATTATGATGGTGGTCTTATGGACCAGCAGTTTACTGGCCTGTGCTATACCTCATTGGCATGGACATGAAGAATATTTTATGTATCTTGGGATTGCTCCAAATTCCCTCACTGAGGATTTATGACCTGCTTCCTATAACTCCATCTTGTTTACAGTGTCTTTGGGAAGCACACTGGTTTTGTCAGTAAAGAATAAAATCCAAAAGAACACATTCCAAGAAAATATTCATTTTGTTTGGCTTTGCTGAAACTCATTCCAATAAAATATAGTGCTCAGTATAAAATGAGTGCTTGGTTTTTCATGAAAATATATTTTTGTCCAAAATACAGAGATACTTAATGAGGCTTTACTTGTATACATTTTCCTTTGACCTCTAATCAGAGGTCAACAAATTTTCTATAAAGTAAAGATTGTGGTGTTTATATGTCAGGTGGTTTCTGTTATAAGTACTCAACCTTGTAGCTAGAGCATGAAACCAGTCATAGACGCTGGGTAAACAAATCAACATGGCAGTTTTCAAATAAAGTTTTATTTATAAAAGAGGCTGAGATTTGGCCCCCAGGTTGTACTTTGCCAACTTCTGCTTTAAATCATCGGCAAAGTTTAAAAGACCATTCTATTTTCAGGTTGGAAATAACATATTCCAAACTTACAACATTCAAAATAAGGATCATAATAATGTGAGCAGTTATATTAATCTTCTGAATATCTTAAAGAAACTATGGCTTACTTTGTCATGATAGGTGAAAATTACACAGTGGACTAATAAATATTTAAATCTAAGAAAATCAATGCATACTTAAATTTTTCCTCAATTATTAGTTTTAAAATACAATGCTCATGTATTTTAGAGAAAGAGAAATACATGGTGAAAAAATTCAGTTGTACAACCACATGCCTTAGCAAGTATGGATGATTTCCTTTGGGATGTTGCTAAGAATCAAAATTTTTAAATTATTTTGGAAGCTTGTAAATACAAATACATGGAATTACAGAAACTGAGAGTTCATAAACTTGGGTGTATCATTTCAGGGTAATTTGGTGGTGTTTCTAACAGCTTTTTTAAAATTTTCTTTTGCAATCACACAACCACACTTTATACCTTCTTCCTATAAGGAAGATTTGTGATATGTTCCAAATTAAAACTATATGCAGAAATATATATATGAGTACCTAATTCAAATAACTATAGATGGACTATCGAACAGCTAAACTTGGATTTTGTGAGTGAAATTATCCACACATATAAAATATTTTCTTTTCTCCCCAGTTCAGAGAGTGGGGATTTTTCCACTTCCTTCTTAGAATCCATCCTGTCACTTTTGTTTGTAATGATATTCTCTCTCCTATACTCTTCGTCTTGCTTTATCACTGAGCTCTACATTTTCTTCTCTGTGGATACTTCCCTTCAACCTCTAAACATGACCAAGCCAAAAAAGGCAAAAGTTCTCTCAACTATCATCTCCTATTGCTGATCCCTTGGATTTCTCATCCAAACCTTTCGGTGGAGAACACTATACTAGCGGTTTCTAATCCCACACAGCCCCATGCTTAAACCATTTAGCCCCATCACTTAACCTGTTGCTAGATGGCTCCTGGTTTAACCATTCCAATGAACATTCTCACTAGAGCCTGGGTGCTTATTGTTCTGAATGTTTCCAAGGATGCTGTTTGTCACTTCATCCTTATCCAGGGTCTTTTCTCTGAGTTCTATTACACCACATGCCCAACTCTACTGTCTCTACCTCCTCAAGCTGTACCACTCCAGTGGTACTTACCATCGGTGTACCACTCCAGTGGTACTTCTTCCCATCGGTGTCTTTTCCATCAGTTACTTAATCTCATCTCTGTAATGCACAGAATGACACTAACTGCCACAGAAAAATGTTAAGTTTTAAATAAACTGCAACACATAAAGCACTTAACAGAACAGGGTACATAAGCACTAAATGAATGTTAACTAAAATCATTACTTATTTTTCTTAACAATTTTACTCTTCATCTTTTAGAATTGTTTCTTCTCCTAATTTTTCCTTACATGTGGGTTTCCCCCTTGCTTCTAGCCTTAGTTTACACGCTTCTCATTCATTCATTCTCCAAGGTAGGCTATGGCAGTCGGAAGGCCAGCTGCTCTGTAACTAAGGGCCTAGAGCTGAAACCAGAAAGTCTGGCTCAAATTCAGACTGATTTCACAGGCAAGTAACTCAATCTCTCTGTGCTTCAGTTTCCTTAAATATAAAGTGGGGACAATAATACTAACTACTTCATAAGACTGTTGCAAGGATTAAAAGTACACCTATATGTAAAATTCTTAGGACAGTACCTGGTACACATTAAGCCATTTTATTTATTCATTTATTTTTTAAAAATGCTGATGCTTGCTATAGTATTCTTAGTTTTATTATCTCCATGAATTCATTGCCTCTTTGCTGAGGCCTCTCACTCATCTCCTGCCATTCCAAATCTTTTCTTTGGGCTTTATATTCCCAATCATGAATATACCAGAAGGATAGCTCTGTCTGCATGCTTTACAGGGGCCCCCAATTCAATACGGCCAAAACTGAACTCTACCTTTCCTCCCTATATTCTTGGAGTCATGTTTTTGCACAATTAACCACAGAAACACCCAAAGCTGGAATAGGTGAAATATTTTTCCCCTCAAATATCAAATACATTCAATGTTCTCTCATACAAATTAGTATGCATCTTCTTCCTTCTTACTACCACTGTTCAGTTTGGTCAAAAATCTTTCATCTGCCTACTGAAACACCTTCTTAAATGTTCTTCTTGACACCCTGCTTGCCCTTCTACCCAGTAAGCTAGTTTCTAGAGTAATGTATCTAAATAGTTTGTCTAAGGCATTCTCATTGGCTTATAGATAAAGTGAAATGGTCCTCTGATAGATCTACTCACTTTTGCATTCTCATTTCTACCACAGATTTTTATCAACTTGTGTCTCCTCTCCAGCACACATGCTTATGCCACTGTCCCTGCTAGTTGGTTTCTACTTATCCATTAACACAGGGCTCAAATGTCACCTAGGCCTTGAATTTTCTCCTAACTGTCCATCATTCTCCACTCCTGACCTATTAGTTGAGACATTTTTCTTTTCATCTGGATTCACAAACAGGGGAAAATATATTGTATAGTATACTGTAACAAATATAATTATCTGTTCACATTATTTTATTCAGTGTAAGACTATAGGCTTCAAAAGGGCTAAAACTATGATTTGTTCATCAAAAAAAGTAGGCTCTGAGTGAGTATTTGTTGAACCAAAACACTAAATTTAGACACACAAACAAGGAGGAGAACAGAAGGTTGAAAAAGTATTCCACGTGAGATGGTAAATAGCCTTTCTGGTTTTCAATAACAGCAAAGAGTGTATGTGACGCATTTGCTATCATGTGTATGAAGAGGCCACTTACTCACCCTTTGACACTGCAGGTTAAGGGCATGTGGACAGTTGTGTCACTGAACATAAAGATGCAATGATAACCTGCTTTCACCTTTTACCTACCTCAATGATAACTTGCTTTCACCTTCACCCTACCCCCACATACTATAGTCTTAATAAAACAACCAAAGTGATCTGTTTAAAATTAAATTTTGATCATATCACAGCTCTGTTGAAAACTACCTCATGGCTTTCTTTTGAATTCAGAGCAAAAACCAAAGCTCTTTACAAGGATCTACAAATCCCTCATGAGCTGGGCCTTCATCTCACTTTTTGACTCAGTTTATTAGTTTCCTTACTGCTATTTCCCCTCCGGCCAAGCTGCCCTCTGCTCTTAGGTTCTCTGGATATATCAGGGGCCCTCCTGATAAAGCAGGGCCTTTGCATGTGCTTTCCCAGTGTCAAGAAAGCTGTTATCCAACCCAGTCACATGGCCTACAACCTCACCTCTTTCAAGTCATTTCTAAGTGTCACCTTGTTGGTGAACTTCTTACCATGGCCTTCTCACCTTCCCTGCAAGTAACCTCTCTTGTATTTTCCTTGTTACCATCATCTGACAGATTAAATAGTGTTCTTATTTAGTCATACAATTATTATTACTATCTTTCTTTGTGCTCCAGAGTATAAGTTCCATGAAAGAAGGACATAATAGGTGTCATTAAATAAATTTTAAATAAATGAATAGAGCATTATTTTAGTTAAAAACAAGGAAATGATGTAGAAAGTTCTGAGTTTTATATCTACACAGGCTCAAATGATACAGCACACACTCATTTTGATAGAGAATCTTTCTTCTACCAACCAGCATACAGTAAAATCCTGAAAAGGCAGTTTGACACTGAAAATGCACTGATGTGTGCATTGTATCTCAGACAGTAAAGAATCTGCTTGCAATGCAGGAGACATGGGTTCAATCCATGGGTTGGGAAGATCCCCTGGAGAAGGGAATGATGACTCATTCCAGTATTCTTTCTTGGAGGATTCCATGGACAGAGGAGCCTGGCAGGCTACAGTCCACAAAGTCACAATAAAAGAGGTGCATTTATAGGGCGTCCCTGGTATCTCACATAATAAAGAATCTGCCTGCAATGCTGGAGATGCAGGTTCAATCCCTGGGTCAGGAAGACCCCCCAGAGAAGGGAATGGCAACCCATTCTGGTATTTGTGCCCAGAGAATTCCATGGACAGACCACAGGGTCACAAAGAGTCAGACACTACTAAGGGAGTAACACTTTCACTTTCATGAACTGTATACTAATGATTTCTGGTATCAATGGGAACTGTTTAAATTATTGCAGGTTCTCAGACATCTAAACATGGGAATAATACCTCTGCCACCAAAGCTACAGTGACATACTCCACTATACATTGTTGGAAAAAATATGCATTTTTTTCCCATTTGCCCCATGTTTATCCCAGAGCATATGAAACTGTATTTAGAATTCTGATTTCAGAAGGTTGTGTAATTTAGCAGAAAAAAACTAACAGACCTGGATGTGAATCTACTTCACTAGGTGTGAGTAACTAGCAACGTGATTAAACATTCTGTATCTCAATGATCTCATCCATAAACACATCTTTTAGAAAAAATTGGTATATTTTATAAAATGCGTAAGGCAAATTCCTAGTTATCTGGCTGATGAAGAAATGTGAAGCAGCTCAGCTTATGAGTCAGGAATACTTGAGCTCAAACCTTGGGCCTGTTGTTGATTCTGTTTGTGAGCTCTATCTCTTTGAGTTTTAGTTTCTGCATTTTTAAGATGAGAATTATTATGCCTAAGGTACCGCTGTGAGATATGGGAATAATAAGACAAGGTGCCGACTCCAATTCCTATATGTAGTAGATAAACATGAAAAAATAGACAGCTTCATCTCTCAAGTCCCTTCTATGAAGTTTTCTCCTCCAAAATGTCATTGTAATGGATACACACACCATAATTAACCAGGTCATCAAGCCAAGGGAAAATGATCCCTTATGAAGGACTTACAAATTAGGCTTTCCATAAACATTTCTGGAATTATAAAATGTATAGTTTACATTTCATATATGTTATTTAAGGAAGCAGGAAACTATAAAGTGTGTAATTGAAAGAAATGAACTATTCCAGTTTGTAAACTAGATAACTAAACTGCTAGATTCTTCCTAGACATCTGGTTATGGAGCATTTCTACAGATTCATTTGATCAAAAATGTTATCCACCTGAATATGTGGTTTCTGGACCACTTAAGAGGGTTGAGAGTAGACTTATAAGCAGATTCCAGACTCAAAAATTTCAGTTCAATAGAAGGACATGACATCAAAAATTTTACAAAGGCTATGGTCTGACTATGGTTTACATTATCAAGGATGAGCCTTGTTGGCCACTGTCAAGGATATTCTAAAAAGTATTTCCGCATGAGGTAAGAACTGGACTAGGTGACCTTAAACATCCTTTACAATGGTCAAGATTTAATGATAAATTGACCTTATATGTTTTATTAACTACAATAAATGAAAAAATGTTCAAACTCTAAACTCTAAAACAACTATAAACGGACTCTAAACAACTGAAAGAATACACACATAGGGTCAGTTTGCTTTGTGTACACAACATGCACACTTAGCTTTTGATGAAGTTAGCAGCTGTGTGTTTTGTTTCAGATTATGAATAAATCAATATATATCACTATATCTATAGAAAGCAAGCACTATCTGATTATAATACAACTTATAATGCATCGTGAAAGTGTTAGTTACTTAGTCATATCCGACTCTTTGCAACCCCATGAACTGGAGCCCACCAGGCTCCTCTGTCCATGAGATTCTCCAGGCAAGAATAGTGGAGTGGGTAGCCATTCCCTTCTCCAGGGGATATTCCTGACCCAGGGATTAAACTTAAGTTCTCCCACATTGCAGGCAAATTCTTTACTGTCTGAGCCACCAGGGAAGCCCATAATACATAGAGTAAACTCAAAATTTCAAATATCAGTAAATATATTAGGGAAATTTGGATTTAGTTGAAAATAGTGACCAAAATTTTGGGGAAAGAAGTACATTATATTAACAGTCTGAGAAAGAAACTTAAAATTGAACACTGCTGGATACAGCATGTCAAAACGACTTGGTAAAGATTTCCAAATGAGGTAGATTACAATGAGTTCAAAATTCAAAACAGAACATACTGAGTGAAGAAAACTACTGATGAAAGAATTACTTTCCTGTCTTCTGAAGTCATTCAACTGGAGGAACAACAGAATATTCCCAGGCCCACTCCTGCCAAGTGAGTCATGACAAAACTCAAAAGCCAGTTTTATAACAGATATATGGAATGGAAAACACTTTAGCACTACATTAATAATTTATTCCACTGCAATATGCTGTATCATTTTTGGACACGTGTTTATTCTTACAATGTCATGAAAAATTTAGGAGAATTCTCCTCTCCTGATTGCCTTTCTATGTTATCTCTAAATAGCCTATGTTATGTTGAAGCTCCTTCTCTAATAGCTAGCCCAGATTACACATTTAGTCATCTCCCAGAATGCACTGACTGATACTAAACAAAAAACATGTTTTTAAGTTTCACAACAGGCTAGGGGGGGAAGTGGCAAAAAATGTCTTTGTGCTCTATACATAGAATCAGCCATTTACACTTCCAATGACAAATGTTTGGTTTTCATTATCAAATGAGGTGGAGACTTCTTGGATTCACTATCTGATGAGTACCTATCAGCTGTCCTCTGTGTCCTAAGGCAGGTTTCTAAAATTTCTTAACACACTGTAACTTGTAACCTCTTTACTAAGGAGCATTTCCTCAATATTCACCAAGATCTATCTCCCTTTAATATAACCAAATTTTCTTCTATTTTCTGCTTTTAAATACCATTTTTTTTGTTAAAATTGAATTCAAAGCCCACATCAACATCAACAATGTTTATCTGTCTTATCTAAGATTTATCTGCTTCACACCCTAGCTAGACCTTTTCCTACATACAACCAGCAACCTAGACCTATATTCATCTGTCCAGTGACTGCCTCCAGACTGTTCTGTATGTGTGTTTTAAATACTACCTATTCTTCCATTACAGACAGCTGAGAAAAGAAAAAAAATGAAAGGCAAAGGAGAAAAGGAAAGATATATCCATCTGAATGCAGAGTTCCAAAGAATAGCAGAGAGATAAGAAAGCCTTCCTAAGTTATCAATGCAAAGAAATACAGGGAAACAATAGAATGGGAAAGACTAGAAATCTCTTCAAGAAAATTAGAGATTACAAGGGAACATTTCATGCAAAGATGTGCACAATAAAGGACAGAAATAGTATGGACCTAACAGAAGGTATTAAGAAGAGGTGGCAAGAATACACAGAAGAACTACACAAAAAAGATCTTAATGGCCCAGATAACCACCAGGGTGTGATCACTCACCTAGAGCCAGATATCCTGGAGTGTGAAGTCAAGTGGGTCTTAGGAACCATCACCATGAAAGAAGCTCATGTACGTGATGGAATTCTGAAACAGCTGAGCTATTTCTGAAATAGCTGAGCTATTTCAAATCCTAAAAGATGATGGTGTGAAAGTGCTTCACTCAATATGCCAGCAAATTTGGAAAACTCATCAGTGACCAAAGGATTGGAAAAGGTCAGTTTTCATTCCAATCCCAAAGAAAGGCAATGCCAAAAAATGTTCAAACTACCGCACAACTGCAATCATCTCACATGCTAGCAAAGTAATGCTTAAAATTCTCCAAGCCAGGCTTCAATAATACTTGAACTGAGAACTTATAGATGTTCAAGGTGGATTTAGAAAAGGCAGAGCTAACATCCACTGTATCATCGAAAAAGCAAAGGAATTCCAGAAATACGTCTATTTCTGTTTCATTGACTATGCTAAAGCCTTTGACTGTGTGGATCACAACAAACTCTGGAAAATTCTTCGAGAGATGGGAATACCAGACCACCTGACCTGCCTCCTGAGAAACCTGTATGCAGGTCAATAAGCAATAGTTAGAACCAGACATGAACAACAGACTGGTTCAAATTTGGGAAAGGAGTACATCAAGGCTGAATAGTGTCACCCTGTTTATTTAACTATATACACAGTACATCATGCAAAATGGTGTGCTGGATGAAGCACAAGCTAGAATCAAGATTGCTGGGAGAAATATCAATAACCTCAGATATGCAGATGACATCACCCTTAATGCAGAAAACAGAGAGGAACTAAAGAGTCTCTTGATGAAGGTGAAAGAGGAGAGTGAAAAAGCTGATTTAAACTCAACATTCAGAAACTAAGATCATGGCATCCAGTCCAATCACTTCATGACAAATAGAATTGGAAACAATGGAAACAGTGACAGATTTTATTTTCTTGGGCTCCAAAATTACTGCAGATGGTGACTGCAGCCATGAAATTAAAAGATACTTGCTCCTTGGAAGAAAAGCTTTGACAAACCTAAACAGAATATTAATATGCAGAAACATTATTTTGCCAACAAAGGTCCAAATAGTCAAAGCTATGGTTTTTCCATTAGTCATGTATGGATGTGAGAGTTGGACCATAAAGAAGGCTGAGTGCCAAAGAACTGATGCTTTTGAACTATTGTGTTGGAGAAGACTCTTGAGAGTTCCTTGGACTGCAAGGAGATCAAACAGTCAATCCTAATGGAAATCAGTCCTGAATATTCATTGGAAGGACTGATGCTAAAGCTGAAACACCAATACTTGGGCCACCTGATGCCAAGATCCATCTCACTAGAAAAGACCCTGATGCTGGGAAAAATTGAAGGCAGAAGGAGAACACAGAAACAGAGGATGAGATGGTCAGATGGCATTACTGACTCAATGGACATGAGTTTGAGCAAGCTCCAGGATATGGTGAGGGACAGGGAGGACTGCTGTGCTGCAATCCATGGGGTCACAAAGAGCTGGACATGTCTGAGTGACTGAACAACAACATTTCTTCCATCTACAAAAGCAGTGCCATTTGTTCATTTCTCAATATCTAGACACCTATAATAAATATAATTTCCACTACCAAACCTGCTTAGAAGGACAAAATAACTTATATCTTTTCTGTTGATGTTCCCAGTAGACAACATTGGAACCTCATAGTAGATGTCTCATGTGTGGCTTAATAACTATATCAGCTGCTTTAATGTTGCTGCTGTTGTTTTCATTCTCTTATCCATATGTCTAAGATATATGTAATAACAGTATTTAACTTTGATATTTTTCTAAAACACTGCCTTGGGCAATACGATTTGAGACATCATTTTGACAGAACGACACTAAAATCATGACACAATGAGCACTTCCTCAGTAAAAAAATCTAAGTCTAGGTTCCAAATTTTATACATACATATATACAACATTTGTTTTTATATGTATATAAATACATATGTGAGGGCTTCCCTGGTGGCTCAGAGGTTAAAGCGTCTGCCTGCAATGCAGGAGCCCTGGGTTCGATCCCTGGGTTGGGAAGATCCCCTGGAAAAGGAAGTGGCAACCCACTCCAGTATTCTTGCCTGGAGAATCCCATGGACAGAGGAGCCTGGTGGGCTACAGTCCACGGGGTCGCAAAGAGTTGGACATGACTTATATAATAATTTATGTGTATATGTATTTTAGAATCTTTATATAGATACATATGGGCTTCCCAGGTGGTGCCAGTGGTAAAGAACCCACCTGCCACTGCAGGTAGACGTAAGGGAAATGGGTTCGATCCCTGGGTCGGGAAGATACCCTGGAGGAAGAAATGGCAACCTACTCCAGTATTCTTGCTTGGAGAATCCCCATGGACAGAGTAGCCTGGCAGGCTACAGTCCATAGGGTCGCAATGTGTCAGACATGAATGAAGCAACTTAGCAAACACGCACATACACACACACATATATACACCTATACTGATACACATATATATTTATATGAATCTAAACCACACATAATAAAAAAGCAGGTACAGTACAACAGGCTTTAAGTACTCAAATAAATCATAATCAGTTTAATAATCATGCGCTATACACAAGTCACTATTGTGTGAATGTGCAGCTATGAATTACCTCCTCTTTTCTTGCATCACGTCCTTTCTGTACAAACCAGATAACTTTTGCTTGTAAAGATCGTGGAGTACATTCCAGCAAAGTACTGTTATTCTCTATGCCATAGGCCAATCTCTCTTCAGTTTTATCCAAAGCATCCCCTGTAACATAAATGTTAACATCAGCCTTGAGAATTTTATTTTACTGGTAAATAATATTTTTAAATGATTCCTTATTCAGATCCCTATAACAAAGTGGATAGGTTTTATTGCTTACTGCTAATATCTATACAAGGTCATATACATGAGTTATTTAGAAAGAGTGGCATACTAAAATCTAGACAATAAAAAGGCACAGCAGACTATGGAATGAGAAAGAAGTAACTAGGAGTTTGATTACAAAAGATGGGTCAGAACAGTTAGAAGGTATATCAGTGTTAAATTAATAGGAAATCACTGACAACGGCCATTGATAAAGTAGGCAAGAGAAGGTGAGGACCAAAAATCAAACATTACACAGGACTCAAACTCAAGGCTACACACAGAAACAGAAAGCAGAAATCTAGGAGATACGGCTCTATATAAACACAAGTGTGAGTGATAGCTTGACAATGGATTGCCCTTATCCAGATACTATGGGAAGAAAAACACGTGAAACTGAACCAAAAACTTTGTGAACCAGAGCTACTTGATTATAACGTGCACTTTGGCCCAGAAAGGCTCTCTTTGAACCTGAAACCCAAAATGCATATAAAGTATACCTAACTGCAGTGAAGAATCAAAGCCAGTGGATTTATTTTCAGTTGTTTTAACCAAGATCACATTCAATACTAGATTCCAGGCTTTTTTCCTACGTCTGAGTCCTTCACGCTTTCAAAACAGATCCCTGAGTTTCTCTAAAATTAGAATCTAACCTTTCTCTAACCAATATTCTCAGAGGCTTACATTTTGCACCAAATCCCCAGACAGTCTGGGGATTAGCAAACTGATCCTGGACCACAATCTCTGGACCTGTGTATAAGCAGCTCTGGTCTCTCAATCATCAGGAGCACAGTCTACTCACCAACTATCATCACAGTGTGAAGAGACAGGTCAGTGGTTTCCTGTCTTGTTTGACTTCCTTACCTTTGCCTAAAGCTGACATTTTCTCTTCCTTTACACATTGAGCCACCCACTACCTTTCACCAGAAATGCATGTCTGGACCACCAACCCCAGTTCTGGGCTTACTTTATTCTAGTGAAAGAGTCAAAATACTTCACTTTCTTCGATCCAAAGCTCACTAGGTAACCTGATTCAAGTTAGATCACTCTTGATAAAATTAAGTTATAAAAACACAGTGAAGATATTCCTGGGGATGAGCTGGTGAGATAAATCCTGCAAGTTACTGTGGCATCTGCCACCTAAAGTATACAACACTTCTGTTGTAAGTGTCCTTTTTTTGAGGTCTAACAATAATGCTTGCAGCTATATAAAAATTTTTCCAAACTAAGAAAATGTATAATCCATAAAATTTTAACTACACAGAATACTCTCAGGAACATTGTTCTAGTATATATCAATCACAAATAAAACAAGGACGCTTTGAAAGAGGTTTGTATTTTATCTTCAGTGCCCACTCTAAATACCCATGGCAACTGATTTTCTATGGATTACCGACAAACTGCTGTCCAAAGCACTGCTGAGCTGCATTCCCATGCCGAACATCTTGTCTGCGGAACCGCCTGAAAGAAAGTAAACGCATTTAGGAGATGTTCAGATTTCAATTTTCCAGACTGTAAAATATTGCCAAACTCATTAAAGTTTCAAGTAGTATTCTGCTACTGAAAAAATTGATCAGTCATACAAAACAAGGATAAAATCCAAGTTTCATAGTTTTCCATGTTTCCACTGAATGTTATTCAATGGATAAGAGCTATATAAAACTGTTTTTTAAATGGTCACATGAGTTTGAATTATGGATACTGAAACAATAATCTAAAAAAGTTCTCTTAACATTTCATTAGGAATTTAGTTCAACAGGGAAGTCTTCTGGTTTTAAATAAATATCTTGGGTGGTAAAGGCTATGTGCAGATAAAGACAGTGAGACTTGAGGCAGATTACCTATTTGAGTAAAAATGGATAAAATTCCCATATATATTTAAGTGGATTATGTAAAGTTATTTGGATCCAAATATTTTGCTCTACAGGGATCATGATCAATGTGATTGTTAATAAAAATAAACTGATAATATACTCAATTTACTCTTTCATTCAGTTATAAAATGTAAAAAGTATATGCCTCTATTAAATGTGATGGTACATTACATGTTTAACAGAATGTCTTACATAATAGTGGGCCTCAAGAAATACCATATTTTTCCTTAACTTGCCTCTAACAGGTAAATATACTTCATATTTTCTGGTTGATTAGACATATGGTTGACCAATAATAATAGTCTTTATCCATGGAGAAAGAATTCCAGAATATATGTTGTTCTTGTTGCTATTTAGTTGCTAAGTCGTGTCCAGCTCTTTGCAACCCCGTGGACTGTAGCCATACAGGCTCCTCTGTCTGGGATTTCCCAGGCAAGAATACTGAAGTATTCATTTCCTTCTTCAAGGGATCTTCCCAACCCAGGGAAGATGTCTCCTACACATTGTCAGGCATATTCTTTACCAATGAACCATCAAGGAAGTCCTCTAGAATATATACCATGTTTCCAATTTGTAGGCATCTTTCTCAGGAATTAAATAATGGAATTTATCCTTATTAGTATTGGAATGCTACAGTTAAGATCTTCAGCATATTAACAAGTTTAAGATGGAAACAGAAATATTACATAAAGCTAGAAAATACCACTTGCTTCTCTAATCATGGCATTTCTTCAACACTGAGGGGAAACCAGAAGGCAGCACGGAACTTTTATCCCAGAACAAGATGGTGAAACTTCCCAAGTGACAAAGAGATGCTTTTACCATATGCAATGGTCAAATTTGGAAAAGGGAACCAGGTTCAAATCCCAATGTCACTACTCAAATTCTGCACAATCTTATACACATCCCTGGTCTTTCCTGGTTCGGTGTGTCCTCTTTTGTAAAGGAAGCTGGGCTAACTGACACTTAATTTCCAGTCTCATTTTTTTTTTTTATTCTAGGTTTTCCTAATGGCCACCAAATAGTGATAATGGAATGCTATCAAGAAATGGAGTGCTTTCTCATAAATGAGTTCAGATCTTAGTTAAGAACTCAATACTTAATCTTTTGAGTGTTTCCTTATATTGAATGCTAGGACAGATGAATATTTCCAGGCAATTTTTAGGGTAATGGTCTGAGTGCAAAAGCAATTTTTAAAGTCTATTTAAAAGAAGCAGACTGTTGATCAGAAAACCTTACTCAAAGACCTGAGATTTTATGAAGTTAAGATTAAAACTGCCATATGAATCATTCTATAGAGCTAAACTGAAAATAGAAACTGACAAAAAGGGAGCAAGATTTAAAAGTTTTATGCTTCTATATTGTTTATGCTAGTGTGTACTTCTATTATGCAACTGATAGAAGCTCTGGAGGACATTTAAATGGCTGTTATTGATTCCTCACTTCACTGAGTGTTGCTTTGATATTGGGAATCTCAGGTCTGCTGAGCCATAGTGCATAATGAAACAGGAATAAATTAATGAAATGGGAAATAGTTTGCATGTTGCAGCAAGGATATTGTATCACATTTATTAAGCAAGTAATGTGAGGAAAAAAGGAATTACAACCAGCTAATTCTAGGTAAGCACTGTAGGTAAGTGTGCAAAAATTTTGTTTAAAATCATTGGAAATATGCATTTAAAAACATAGATATCACATTCTCCAACAAGACTTCAGTTCATTTTCTACTATCCTAGTATAGCTGTCCTTTATTTCAGCATTTAAAAAAGAAGGTATTAGGATCAGGAATATTAGAAAGGCTAAGCTCTCAAAGTCACGTATTTTTCTTATATCTCTTACCTCTTGGAAACTTTTCAAGAGAATGCTGGAAACAAGAAAAAATACAAGAGCAAGGGGAAGAAAAAGACCTAGCTCTATAAATTATAGTGTACTTTGGAAGACTATTTTAAACAAGTGGTTTGGAGTGTGAATTGATGCTTTTCCTCTGTTGACTCATTTTCACTTTGTGAACAGAAGAGTACTTATTTTAATGACCAGTTTTCAATTTCTACTGCTAGTCAGGTCTGAAGCAAAAATGATCTGCTATAAAAGCAAACTTTATGTGCTGGAACTTATCCAAAATGTTCTCCTCCCGGGGTGGGTGATGGTTTCAAAGAATCTGACACTACTGAAAGATCTGCATTTCATGTCACTGAACTGAACTAATTCATTCATGAGCATGGCTCCTGATTCCACCATCTCACTACTTCCTGTCTATGATTTTGCCCATTCATTTAACTTCCCTAAAGAACTCTTTTGTCCACCCTATAAAACACCATAAAACAAACCTATGAATATATACTTTTACAAGCGGCACCATTTACCAGGAAATACTTAGCTACAGAAACTTCTTAGTTAAATTCATCATAAATGCTGCATGCCTAATAAAAAGCTTGTTATTCATTAAGTATTTGATGCAAGGCTTATAAATATTTTTGTTGCTGCTCAAAGCATTAGGATAATTAATGTTATTATTTTTGGTATAATTACCTTTCTGCCCTTAGATTTTACTACATCAAATCTAACCTACAGAAATACATGGTTTTCTCAGAGCATTTTTCTGTGTAGAAACAATGAATTCTTTTTAACTGGAATCTCCTTATATCCTTGCCTTCAAGATTGAACTCAAATGTTGAATTATTCTGAGAATCAAATACTGTGTTATGTGTATTGCACTTAGTCTGGGGCCTTATACATAGTAAGTGCTCAGTGGTGAGCTATCACTCTTATTTACAATTCTATTCTTCACTTTTGGTTCTATTTTCCTATGGACAGGGGACTGGGATTGTTTCCTCCTACCCCTCAAACATAGTATAAAAATAGACTGAATGAGTGAATAAAGCATAAAATAATATTTTCAATTAGTAACACAGCTGTATTCTTCAAGAATTGACTTTCAATATCAATAAACATGGATAGAAAATCAACTGACTCACTCAGTTTTCAACACAGTTGATACATTATTTAGCTCATAAATGGCCTCTCAAAACATCTTTTTATTATCTCCTTAATATATCCTTTATTTACTCATTGGAATGTTAATTTAGGTAAGGTCAAATTAATAAAAGTTTGAATTAGTGACTAGTTTTTTAAAATGAGATTCTACTATTTATGTGAATCTATAAAAATAACAATTAGATTAAATTAGATTTTGAAAAAAGGTATAAAGCTAGCCCAAAGTAAAAGATCAATAGTAAATGAAATTGATAAAAGTTGCTTTCAGCAGGGAAACTGTATATGGTTTTATATCTTTGCTTTATATTATCTTTAGCTCCTTTATCAAGAGAAGAAGATAAGTGCTTATTCTATAATAAAATATTTTCCTTTATTTTTCCCCCAAAGAATGCATGATTTTTTATCACTTGAGTTAAGAAAGATTCTTATTCTCCACAATACTTTCTGTACCGTAAGATCTGTTCAAAGAATTCTAGGATTTACCTTCTCTAACTAGTGGCAATGACCCCACTGAATTCTAGATATTAGAGTTTGGACGTCTTTAAGTACCTTTCATTTGTGTTGAATTAAATCACACATTTCATTAATTACACAGGTCATGTATTTGCCTAGGAGTTAAAATATTCACTTTCAAAATGAAATAAATGAAAACCAGCTGGTCAGAAGAACATGGGGCAAATGCAGGATGTATTTTAGAATTTATTTATTTTCCTTTTAAGTCTTTGAAATCCTCATGTGTGGGTTTACTTGCTATTTCCACATTTTAAGTTTATCTAAATTGGTTTCATGTCTCGCAGCAAAAGTTTCAGGAGGGAAAAGAGTTGATTCAAACATGGAAGAAAAATAAAACCCCAGAAAGCAAGCTCAGCCTGTATCTACACAATAGTCAATGGAAGTTATTTTTTAGAAAAAATGAAGTTTTCAAAGTTTATATCATTAAGACTCTGATGATTAAGAGTTTGTGATTAACATATACATACCACTATATATAAAATAATCAACAAAGACCTACTCTATAACACAGGGAATTCTACTCAATACTCTGTAATAACCTCTATGGGAAAAGAATCTGAAAAAGAAGGGATATATCTATGAATACCTGAATCAAGTTGCTGTACACCTAAAACAAACACAACTTTGTTAAATCACCTATACTCCAATATAAAAACAAAAAACCCAGTTACTTTAGAATAAATGGAAAATCACTTGAAAAAAAAAAGCAGGTTATTTTCATGGAATGAGTACAGAAAGAAAGTGACAAAAAACCCACAGCATTAGTATTTTTCTAAATAGGGGAAAGTTTCCATGGAAGAACAGTCTCACCGTTTCGCATGTGTGCCTGTTGGGTAATACCGAGAGCAGGAGATGCCATCCCAGGCGCAGTAAGGGTCTCGGGCCAGGCAGCAGTCTGCACAAGCACTTCCATACATGTCACACTGGTGGAATCGGACTTGGGCCACAGCAGAAGCAGACCCAACATAGAGCTGTTGCTGTAGACATCAAGGAAGAGAGAGGCCACTAGCAGAAATGGACAGAATTCTCACTGAGTCCTTACACTTACATTTTCACATTCCTATGTAATCATTTCTGTGAATATTCATTTAAATACCTACAGTTACTCAGGACTGATGATGGAACACTAACACTTTGGTTTTCTCCAAGATCTGAAATACTTTTACAGACTTGTATGCCGGAAGGACAAAAGTGCTAGAGTGAGGTTGACAAAAATCTTAAGTTGACTATACTTTCATTCATTATCAAAGTAGAAAGACTCGTTTGTCATCTAGCATTGTAGATCTTTTTAAAAAGTCTACAGGATTGTCCAAAAGGAGAGTGAAAAGGTATTTTTTTTTCATTTTTAATGGAGACAATTGACATATAACATTATATTAGTCTTAGCTGTACAACATAATTATTTGATACTTGTATATATTGTGAAATGGTCACCATCATTCTAGTTAATCTCCCTCATCTCACACTACACATCTATAAATATTTTTTGTGATGAAAACTTCCAAGATCTACTCTCTTAGCAGCTTTCAAATACATAAAACAGTATTGTTAACTATAATCATCATGCTGTACATTACATCACCAGGACTTACCTATTTTATAACTAAAAGCTTATACATTTTAACAACCTACACTCATTTCACCTAGCCCCTGCCTCTGGCAACCACAGATCTGTTCTCTGTATCTATGAGCCTGTTTTGTTGTTGTTTTTGAGTGGTTTACATATAAATGACATTATATGGTATTAGTCTTTCTCGGACATATTTCACTTGGCACAATGCCTGCAAAATCCTTTCATGTTATTGCAAATGGCAGAATTTCCTTCTTTTTTATGGCTAACACTCCATTGTGTGTGTGTGTATGTACATGTGTATGTGTACAATTTATTTATCCAGTCATTCATAGATGGATGCTTAGTTCATCTCCATGTCTTGGCTATTATAAATAAACCTTAAATGAACATGGGGGTGTATGTATCTTTCTAAATTAGTGTTTTTGTTTCCTTTGGATAGATACCCAGAAGTAGAACTGCTAGATCATATGGCAGTTCTATTTTTAATTTTTTGAGTAACCTTATACTGTTTTTCACAGTGGCTGCACCAATTTACATTCCCACCAACAGTGCATATTGACATATAACATTTAGAAAAGTGACACAGATATATACATAGAATGATGTGGAATAAACTGTAAGATATGTTAGTAAGTAAAAAGTATAAGTAGCAGAACAATAACCTCATATGTCCCTATCTGCTTTAACATAAAAGGTTACTTATAAATAAATGAGGCAATATATGTAACAGCTACTCTCAAAGTTACACTAGAAACCTGTTCCAGTAAAGTGGAAAGGAGGTTTATTTTTCATTGTACACTCCCTTGTATTATCATTACTATGATTTTTTGCAAAAATATTAGCAAAAAAAAACCATGGAATAATGTTCTATTATGGTTGTACAGGTAAATCTATTCTTGTCTATTTTTCTAGAAACAGAATATGAAGAAATCTATTACCTATCTGTAAATCACTATGTATTTCTGTCAGAATAAAGCTGTAACTTGTTAACATATAAGAACACCTACCTAAGATTTCTATCTTTTGACTTTATCTGATACATAGAATGCACACACAGAGACACCTATAAAACTTACTCTCTTTGATGAAATCTCCATAGAAATAATAGGAACTGGATGCTGAAAAATTAAAAAAACACTTTCATATTTAGGAATAAAAATATAGAAACATACCTTAGTATGGTTATAAATTAACTGAAATAATATTAGGTATGTGAGTGGTTCTCTGTCAAGCAGTATATAGCTTTCATTTTAGTAAATCAAAAGGAAAATACAGTTAAATAAAATATAATTTCTTTCAAAAAATATTTTCTAATAGTGTAGGACAAAATATAAATGAGAAAAGTAGTGAATAATCTAATTATCTCTCAGTTTGTCTCTGCATTAAAATTTTTGTATTTGCTTTTGAGTATTACTCATGTTTTAGAAATCAATTATCTTTAAATAATAAAGTCAGAGTGCTATTTCTTTTAAAGAAAGTTGAACGATTAGAAGGAAAACAGTTATATCTTTGAATAGGTCTTATTACCAATAAACCATGTGATCTTTAATTGTTTTAACTCAGGCCTAAAAGTGAAGAGGAACTAAAAAGCCTCTTGATGAAAGTGAAAGAGGAGAGTGAAAAAGTTGGCTTAAAGCTCAACATTCAGAAAACGAAGATCATGGTATCCGGTCCCATCACTTCATGGGAAATAGATGGGGAAACAGTGGAAACAGTGTCAGACTTTATTTTTTTGGGCTCCAAAATCACTGCAGATGGTGACTGCAGCCATGAAATTAAAAGACGCTTACTCCTTGGAAGAAAAATTATGACCAACCTAGATAGTATATTCAGAAGCAGAGACATTACTTTGCCAACTAAGGTCTATCTAGTCAAGGCTATGGTTTTTCCAGTGGTCATGTATGGATGTGAGAGTTGGACTGTGAAAAAGGCTGAGTGCCGAAGAATTGATGCATTTGAACTGTGGTGTTAGAGAAGACTCTTGAGAGTCCCTTGGACTGCAAGGAACTCCAACCAGTCCATTCTGAAGGAGATCAGCCCTGGGATTTCTTTGGAAGGAATGATGCTAAAGCTGAAACTCCAGTACTTTGGCCACCTCATGCAAAAAGTTGACTCATTGGAAGAGCCTCTGATGCTGGGAGAGATTGGGGGCAGGAGGAGAAGGGGATGACAGAGGATGAGATGGCTGGATGGCATCACTGGCTTGATGGATGTGAGTCTGAGTGAACTCCGGGAGTTGGTGATGGACGGGGAGGCTTGGCATGCTGTGATTCATGGGGTCGCAGAGTCGGCCACGACTGAGCGACTGAACTGAACTGAAACAAAATACTATGGTCTTTCATAGGTTTTTGAATGTTGAGTTTTAAGCCAACTTTTTTGCTCTTCTCTTTCACCCTTATCAAGAGGCTTTTTAGTTCCTCCTCTCTTTCTGCCATTAAGACGCCTGCTCCTTGGATGATAAAGCTATGACAAACCTAGACAGCATATTAAAAAGCAGAAAGGTTACTTTGCCAACAAAGGTCCATATAATCAAAGCTATAACCATAGCTTTTTCTCACAGATGTGAGAGTTCTACCATAAAGAAAGCTAAGTGCCAAAGAATTGATGCTTTCAAATTATGGTGCTAGAGGACTCTTGAGAGTCCCTTGGACTGCAAGGAGATCAAACCAATCAATCCTAAAAGAAATCAACACTGAATATTCATTGGAAGTGATGCTGAAGCCCAATACTTTGGCCACCTGATGCAAAGAGCTGACTCACTGGAAAAGACTCTGATGCTGGGAAAGATAGAGGGCAAGAGGAGAAGGGGCAACAGAGGATGAGATGGTTGGATGGCATCACTGACTTAATGGACATGAGTCTGAGCAAACTCTGGGAGATAATGAAGGACAGGGAAGCTGGCTGTGCTGCAGTCCATGGGGTGGCAAAGAGTTGGACATGACTTAGCGACTGTACAAGAACAAAACAAAATATTTTTCTGTCAATCTCCATTAATCCAGAATGCTCTGAAAAATGTGCATTATCAACATCACTGTCTTGGAACTGCACCAGAGGAAGGACAATCTACAGGACAGTTTTGAGCACTTCTGTGCAATTCTAGGGGTGGTGATTAAGACAAGAATATTTCTAAAGACATCACAAACTCAGCCATTTCTGTGACTGGAGAAGTCATAAGCATGTGGGATACACTCCTGGATAATTAATGGATAATTACCCTTCAAACAGTTATTGAAGGGTAAAAGAAAAATTTGATCATCTGTGTTAAAATTTTAAATATTTAAAACTACAGAATGCTTTATTCACGTGTCATTTTTTAGTCACTAAGTCATGCTGACTCTTTGCGACCCCATAGACTGTAGTCCGTCAGGCTCCTCTGTCCATGGGATTTCTCAGGCAAGAATATTGGAGTGGGTTGTCATTTCCTTCTCTAGGGAATCTTCTCAACCCAGGGATTGAAGTCACATCTCCTGCACTGGCAGGCAGATTCTCTACTGCTGAGTCACAAGGGAAGCATATGCATGCATTTATTCATTCAAAAAACAATGTTTCTTAAGGATTTATGTGAACAAGACATTGTTATAATGAATGCCCTTAATATGAGATCTGTGATTCCTAACATGAAATGAAATCTTATAGAGGATCAATAAGCAAAATAACAAAAATATTGCTGCTCTGGGGATTCTCCAGTGGCTCAGCAGTAAAAGAATCCATCTGCGAGGCAGGAGATGCCAAGACATGGGGTCGATTCCTGGGTCAGGAAGATAACCTGAAGAAGGAAATGGCAATCCACTCCAGTTTGCTTGCCCAGAAACTCCGATGGACAGAGAAGCCTGGAGGGCTACAGTCCATGGGGTCACACAAGAGTCAGACACAGCTGAGCGACTAAACAACAGCTGCTCTGGTTGAGATAAGAACGTGGTTAACTCTGTGTGAAGCTATCAGGAATCTAATCTGAACAGCTAACGTGAAATAAACTGTTTTCATCAAAAATATTTTCGTACACATTCATTACATACATACTCAATCTTCATTATTGCACATTGTGATCTTGCACATTTGCTTATTGCTAAAATTTATTTGCAACCCCAATATCAATACTTTTGGTATTTTGCTGCCATTTGTGTGCTCAGAACGGCAAAAAAAAAAAAAAAAAAAAAATCTGAGCTGCCCAAAATGTACATTCCCAGCTGAGGTTGATCAAGGTATACCCTGCCTTCTTGTTTCAACTCTCATACTGTAAACAAGTATCTTCCTGTTCCATTTAGTACCATATTTTTATTTTTGTCCTTTTTGTTAATGATTTGCTGTTTAAAAGGCCCCTAAGCATAGTGTTGAAGTATTGTGTTCCTAAGTTCCAAAAGGCTGAAATGTGCCTTATGAAATAAGTATGTGTTTTAAATAAGCCTTGCTCAGGCAGGAGTTATTAGTGCTATTTAGCCATAAGTTCAATTTTAATTAATCAATAGGATAGCCCTGGTGGCTCAGTGGTAAAGAATCCACCTGCGGTGCAGGAGATATGGGTTGATCTCTGGGTCAGAAAGATCCTCTGGACATGTCAACCTACTCCAGTATTCTTGCTGGGGAAATTTCATAGACAGAGGAGTCAAGCAGGCTACAATCCATGGGTTGGCAAAAGAGTTGGACACAACTGAGCAACTAAACCACAACAACATATACTAAATAAGGCGTTTTTAAAAAGAAACACAAATAAAACAGTCTACATATCAATCAGTCGACAAAAATGCTGTGACTAGACATTCTCAGGAACCTAATGTATTTCCGCTTTGTTTTTCAGTTGTTCAGTCGTGTTGGATTCTTTGTGACCCTATGGACTGCATTGTGCATTTCCCCTAGGAGAAATGATTACTAATTAACTCAGTGTTCAAAGACCATAACTGCTACAGATGTCAAGACTTACTGTGTGTATATGGGTGTGTATGTGTGTGTATAAAAAAGAGAGACAATATATACAACTGTTTTATCATGCTTAATAGTTCCATTATCATTTTGCATTTTTCTTTTAGCAAATTCTCTGTGTAAACGGCATGCAATAAAAAGGAAATTATTTATCCCACTACAATGCCCACAATATGAAACCTGCTGCTATTTTTTAAATTGCTTTTATGGATAGTACATTTGCTTAAGATGATGATTGTAATAATGATTCTAGAATTCACTTGTGGGATAAGTGTCATTTATGTCCCAGTTCATATAATGAAATTATTTTCATGATGGTAAATACTGGCCTCTTTATCTGAATAGTGAATAGTCTTTGATAATCAAATAGATGTACCAGAATTATAAATCATTCTTTACTTCAGAGTATTCTTAATTTACAACATACTGATTAGGAAAAAAAAAAACAAACAACTAACTGACGTAATGTTTTCCTATTTATAATTCACTTGCAACTGTCTACAGTACATAAACGTTGGCTATATGTTTCACTAAAAATACCTTGAATATCTGAAGTTCTTCTAGAATTACTTCTTCCATTGATTCTGTTTCTTGGTTGTAAATTGTGATTACTTTCAGCACAACTCCATTATCTATAAGAAAACAAAAGAAGAGATAATCCAGAAGCTTTGTAACAATCTGGTTTTCAAACAATTAAAAACCATGGAAAGATTATAAATTTAAATAAGATTTGAAATCTAGATGTATAAAATATTTAATCATTGCCAGTTAAAACAATATGGCTATTTATATATTCATATTTTAAATTAGCAAGAAAGTCAATTTTGTGTACCTGGTCAAAGAATAAGACCAAATAATATATAATTATTTTCCAACAATTTGATTCAAAAACCCAATTAAAGGTTCAGAAATCAAGATGTCTTTTGGAATTAATGAAATAGAAGACAGATAGAAAATTATTCTAGCTTTTTCTGTGATGTATGATGAAAGAATATTTTTTACCTAAAGCTACCTCCTGGTAAGAAACTATACCTTTAATCTTAGGGAAGGAACCTTCCAAGTAACACACAAGGGAAATCTTGACATATTGATATATAAATAGAATATATTGATAGCTATAGACATACATTTTTCTTTCCAATTTTAATGAGATATAATTGACATACAACACTGTATGATTTTAAGGAATATAGCACAATTATTTGACCTACATACATCATGGGCTTCTCTCGTGGCTCAGCTGGTAAAGAATCTGCCTGCAGTGCAGAAGACCTGGGTTCAGTCTTTGGGTTGGGAAGATCCCCTGGAGAAGGGAAAGGCTACCCACTCCAGTATTCTGGCCTAGAGAATTCCATGGACTATATAGTCCATGGGGTCACAAAGAGTCAGACACGACTGAGCGCATACATCATGAAATAATACCACAATAAGTTTAGTGAACATCCATCATATAAAAGAGTTTTTTTTTCCCTTGTGATGAGAACTCTTAGGGTTTACTCTCTTAAAAAGCTTCATTATAACATACAGCACTGTTAACTATATTAGTCATGGTATATATTATATCCTTAGTACATATTTTTCTCATAATTAGAAAGATGTATCTTTGACAACCTTCATATAGTTCTCCCACCACTCATCTCCAGTAACCACAAATCTTGTTATATACACTTACAATAAAAATTTCAAGTATACACTATAGAAAGAATAGTGTAATGAGTCCTCCTGTACTAATCATGCAGTCCATGGGGTCGCTGAGAGTCGGAGATGACTGAGCGACTTCCCTTTCACTTTTCACTTTCATGCATTGGAGAAGGAAATGGCAACCCACTCCAGTGTTCTTGCCTGGAGAACCCCAGGGACGGGGGAGCCTGGTGGGCTGCCGTCTATGGGGTTGCACAGAGTCGGACATGACTGAAGTGACTTAGCAGCAGCAGCAGCATATCTACATTTTAAAATCCTACCTTATTTTTATTATTCCTGATATTCTGAACTTGTTCTTTCCAATGAAAATTTAATAAAACATGAATTTGACTGTAAGAACAATTTAGTACAGGGCTAGAAATAACTAGGGAGAAAAAAGCATTTTGGAAGTTCTGATCCTGAAGTTTCTACAGTACTTATGCAATTTCTTTAAAAATTATGAAATCGTGTGTTTGGCTTAATATAATGTAATTAAAATAAAACTAATAAAAATTACCAAAAGGAACAAAATTATCATATCAAGCATACATTATAAATATCCCACAATTATCATATCAAGTAAAAAGGCAAAGAGGAACTCAAATTATCAGTTTGCAACTAGTGATTTTTCAATAAGGACTACTATATATAGTGCTAAAGCATGTATCTGGCAAATTTGGGGAAAAATAACTATTTTGTGGTATTATTCAAAGTTGTACTCATCACACATTCATCAAATATGTTCTTTAGTGCTGAAAAGTTGTGGTTCAATAGAATGATATCTTTAAGCTCAACATAGGTTACATGAGAGCCTAAGTATATGCCTTATATATTTCTGGAATTCTCTCAAATAGCTTTGGTCAATCTAACAAAAAATATTTCTGAAAACATTCTGATTTATATACATGACTTCTACTTTCCAAGGCGGTTAAAAATAACATGCCTTTTTCTGTGATTAATTTTATCAAATATTACTCTTGCTTATGGAATTCTTTTTTTTTTTTTTAATTTTGTTGGACACCACTATAAGTGAATTCATGGCCACGTAATTTTAACTTTGTTAAAGAAATGTGATGCTTTGTTTATCTTGAACCCACAGTGCAGAACATATTGCCTAGTCATTTCAGTCATGTCCGACTCTTTGTGACGACATGGACAGTAGCCCGCCAGGCTCCTCTGTCCATGGGATTCTCCAGGCAAGAACACTAGAGTGGCTTGCCATTTCCTCCTCCAGTAGAACATATTACTAACCTCTTAAATGAATAAAATATAGAGACATCAAGAGACATCAATTTTTGAAAATCAGACAATTACCTCCTTACTTATACCTTTGCTTTTTCAAAAAGCATGAGTGGGAAAGTTCAAGCACCAATATTAATACTATATACTAATTCCTGATCTGGGCATATGTAACATCTCTTTAGAATACATCAATGATTAAAGTTATATATAGTAGAATGCTTACTCTTCTAAATAGGATCTGCTATAGTAATTACTATGATGCATATAAAAAAAAGAAATGATCATTTTAATGATTCTTTAAATGACTATATAATTTCAAGGTACTTGACAGAATTTAATACATATTACCCTGCATGCTAAATGATTCCAAGTTCTCCTCCAAGAGCTAGATCTAATGAATGACACTAGTTGAAATTACAGATCTATTTTACATTTTGACTTTTAGCATATTTATTATACTTCATTTTAATAATGCAAGATATTATAGCTTTAGTCTAAAATTTTATCTCCGTTATGTATAACACTGGGGTTCCCTCGTGGCTCAGCTGGTAAAGAATCTGCCTGCAATGCAGGAGACCTGGATTCGATCCTTGGGTTGGGAGAAGCCCCTGGAGAAGGGAAAGGCTCCCCACTCCAGTATTCTGGCCTGGAGAACCCCATGGACTGTGTGGTCCATGGGTCGCAGAGTCAGACATGACTGAGCGACTTTCACTTTCTTTCACTTTAATGTATAACATTTAGCTTGTTTAATTTCACATGGTTGAATTCTGATGGGGCCTGATAAGCACAGTTGAGATTATAGATTTAGGTGAAATTACCTAAACTTTACCTAAAGACTGAAAAATCTTGAGCCCTTACTGAGAAGCCGAAGGAAGCAGTGGCCCTGAGGGACTAATGGAAGAGAACCATCCTTGCTATGGTACCCTGTTTCTGCTCTGAATTCTTTTCTGGAACCAACATTATTTATTAACATCAATTATTCATTCTTTAATGTATTCATTTTGTTCAAATGTATTAAATATTGACCATGTATCAGGAATTACAGGCTGTAACTGCCCCAAATTCTTCTCTTCCATTGCAGTGGACAGGAAGTATGTAAGAAAGCCAAATGGGTCAACAGAGGTTTTGTTGACAGGCAGGGATTTTTAATGTAATGTTATTGATTTGAAGGTTCAATTTAAATGTCTGAGTACTTTCTAATTCCATTACCTGTCCCAATGAACAAGACATCATATTGGCCATCCTCAGCTTCTACTCGATCCACTGCTATTTGTTTCAGGTTATACTTTCCATCTGTTTTCACTAGTATTGGTTTTTTATGGGCAGGTTTTATGGGCTGGTACATAAGTGGATGACTTCTAGCAAATCGGATGGCATCATCGGGATAGTCTTTGGTAGTTTCATACCTGCCTCCATTCACTTTGCTGGCACACTGAAATACAAATGGATGAGAGAATATTTTTCCCATGAAATCTAAAGAGCAAATTTATAATCAATTATAAGGAGAATTATAAAAACTGAGTATGTTTAATTAGTCAACTATGTAGCAATATTTAGTAACCATATGTTCTTTATTACAGAAATAAAATCTGAATTAAAAATTGCATAGTGAGGCTGAATTATTAAAAAAAAAAGTGGCACTAGAAATAGCAATGAAATCCTGAAAAATAATTAAGTATACAGTTTGGAGATAGTACAAATATAATATAAAAATATTTTAATTATTTTCTGCTTCTAAAATTTGTTTTTCATGTTGCAAATTAAATTTTAAAGTAAACAATGTATTGTTCATAGCAAAATAAAGTGACCTGTTATTGTGCTAAATCTTCCCCCTAAATTGAGAATTACAACCACACAACAGCTTTATCACTACTGACACTGATTGGTGACAGTTTCAATTGTCTCACTGACTATAGAACTTTAGTGCTATAACAGAAACCTCTTCAAATTCCATCATTGTTAATTAAGGGAGGAAAAAAAAGCCTTCTCTGTTTGAATGTAATTTGTATGAATGTATATTATTTTTGTATGAATCAGACACAATAATTTGAAAAAAACAGAAATACCTGCTATAACACATCTCAATTTTTAAAATCACTGACTCTAAAAATAAATGTTCAGCGATACCTAAGCTACTTCTTGGAATACCTATAACTATGTTGATTCATGCTTATTATTTAGTGCTCCCTCATTTCACATATTTTCTTCTAGAACCAGCAGCAATTGTAACAGTAACCTTGATAAAAATTTTCCACTTTAGAGTGTAAACACAGTAGTTTATTAATCAATCTGCAAAGTGGGCATTTTTAATGGTTTGTTTTAAAATTTTGAATATTTCTTAATTTGGCATGAACATTTCACGTGAGTGTACTTTCATGATATATAATTGGAAACATTCTAGACCAGCCTGGAAGCAGTTCAATAACCAGTCACTTCCTCTAAATCTCCTTTAATACCATGTGGTTTCAAGAAGCATTTCCAGCAAAGCCGCAGGAGTGGGTTTTCTCCATTTAAATTGTAATTTCAATCAATAGAGTGAAATAAAATACACTTTATGTCTTATTAGAAGTAATAATTTTAACCTAGTGAGAGAGAGTGATTGCAATGGTAAAGCCTTACACTTGTTAACTGAGGTAAGGTTTGTTTCCACTTTGAACTGTGGCTCTGCAAAAATGATTTCTACTGACTTGCAAGTACTTGTGGAATCAGCATAGTGATGGGGTTTTACTAGATGCTCATGGTGTAGGGTGGCTTGCATGACAAGTTTGTTCTCCATGAATAGCAGATACAATGATGCTACCTTTTCACAACCTAATTGTGTACAGTACACATAATATAACACCCTCCTCCTCATTATTATCATCATGTGTGCAATTAAAAGCACAGTTTGAATGGCTAGTTAGGGAGAATCTTGGTAGCACCAGTTAAGAGGCAAATGGTGGAACTTCCTCTTGGCAAATGGGTTGCTCAGGATTCTGAAGAGCCAGAGAAAAAGCTTCCTCTCAATATGCTTAAGTGAGAAGCTGGGATAAAGTCTGGTCTAGGGAACTGAGAGTGGACTCAATTATCAGAATATATAATAACAACATGGTAACATTCTCTTGCTTGGAAACCACTTGTGGCGCTAATTCTTCCAAGGAGGCTGAGAGGAATATGATGCTCATTTTATTGATGTTTCTGTATTCACCAGTACCTCTAAAAATAAAACTGTAGAGTCACATAGATAGCCAAAATATCAACAATAATATATATTTTATAATGCTAAGATGTATCCATTTTAGATTACATTCTTATCACTAAATAACAAGCCTACATCTAGATATAAGAAGTAATATTTCTTTACCATGCAAGTAACCAAGCAGATTTTTAGTTGTGGAATTTCTTAACTGTTTCATGCAGATTTAATAAAACATATGAACAATGAACAGAATATTACTAAAAAAGCTTTTCAAAAATAATAATACTTTGTTAAATGCCTACACTTACAGATCCAGGTCTTGGATAAGGTACTTTTCCTTCATAGAGTGACCAGTGGTATTCAGGTCCTTCCTTATGTGCATATGGTCCATTAAAGGCTGCCCGGATGCTAGACATGTGATAAACACATATAGCATGGCCTCTAAATATATTACTGGGGGAAAAAGAGAGAATTACTATTCTGGAATAGACTAGGAGGTCATCTAGTCAAATCCTACAGACAACCTAGATAAGGAGGAAGTCTTTGGGTGAAAGAGTTGCAATCTCTTAGGTATAAGACATCTAGAGATATTATCTACTACAATATTCCAACTATTCAAATTCCAAACTTACTGTTTTTTGCCTATTTATTAGAGCAAATTAAAAATGACATTGTTAGAATTACAAAAGCAGTCATGTCATTTTTTTTCCAGTTGAATCTTAAAATTTTAATTGAACTATAATTGATTTACAATGCTATGTTAGTTTACAATGCTATGTTTTACAATGCTATAGTTAGGTGAACTATAAACACACACACACACACGTAAATATATCCTTTTGTGTTTTATATGTCTTATTAAGGAAGATTTCATCTTCATAATTTTAAAGATTCATTTCCAAGTTGAGGAAGGTTTCATCTCCTTGCATCTCTTTCAGGTACACTGTGTTTTTCTTCTTGCCATGCTGTTAATACTGTTGTAAATTTTATTCAAATTGTTTATTTTTCTTCGTGTATATGATTTGAAGAATAATTTAAAGTCTAAAGAGAATTAGAGGCTTTGTTCCATTCTTGAGCTTGGCCATCACACATACATTGATTGGCTTACTGTACATTACTCCCTCCAGGTCACTGAAAATAGTGCTACAGTGGCCAGATGACTGGGCTGCACCAGATTAATTTTGAGAAAAAGACTTAAATTATGCAAAACTTAGATTCCTTACCTGAAGAACTAGAAGAAGTTGAAATTATTTTCTTGATAAAAATTTCTACTTATCTTGGATAAAGATAGCATTTGAGGTTTCTTTATAAAATAAAGCTACATCAACTTTTATTGTGAGTATTTAAAATAAGATTCTGTGAAAGAACACTCTAAAATTATTTGTATTAAAGATTAGGCCACATTTCTTAATTTGGCATAATCTGAATGAAGTCTAACACTTCCCTAGCCTCCTTATTGTAAGAATTAAAATCATTAGATTGTGAAAGTGCTCTGCAAAATGGAAAGTTTTTTAAAAGTATAACATTTCCTGCATTATGATACACCTGTAGAACAGCAGTTATGTTACTGTCTAAGGACATCAGTTCACACATTTTATAACACACATTGAAGCAATTGGAAGTGCCTGCAACAGTGAGAAAACCAGAGATAGTCTTTCAACTAACATGGCAGTAAACCTTTGATCACTATGCTACGATATCAGCCTTTACATCAGGTAACACCTGGGAAGCCTTTCCTCAAAATTATGCATAAATTGAACAGCCAAAATTGAAATTATGGAAGAAAACAATGCTGTGTTTGAAATCTCAGACAGATCAATTATGCTATCATTTATGAAAACAGCTTATAAGCTGATCATTCTAACTCATTGAAAAATCTATACTGACTATTCTGTAGCTTACATTTACCATAAAATGCCATGGAATTATTATGCAATGTACAAATTCTTCACTAGCATAGAGAGAAGATGAAGTGTAAAACAAATGTTAGGGATTTTCCACGGACTGTGATAACTATCAATCTTCATCAACTACTTCTTATTGCATCAAGGAATAATTGAGAGCAAAATTGCCTCTATGTTTGTGCTAAAGAAAAGGTCCCCTTAGGACAGCAGTATGCTTATCCAAAGAGTTTTATTATTTTTTTTCAAAGTGAGAATAAGAGATTACCTGCTAAAAAACTAAACAAAAACTTAATGCAACACCAAGGTGAGGGAACAGGGGAGATGAGTTGAGAGACTGAGATTGGTATATAGACACTATCTATATACAAAATAGAGATGAAAACAGACTTGTTCAGCACAGGAAACTCTACACAGTGCTCTGTGGTGATCTAAATGGGAAAGAAATTTTAAAAAGAGAGGATCTGTGTATACATATGACTAGTTCACTTTGCTGTACAGTTGTTATTGTTTAGTTGCTGAGTTGTATCCAACTCTTTTGTGACCCCAGGCTCCACTGCCTATGGGATTTCCCAGACAAGAATACTGGAGTGGGTTGCCATTTCCTTCTCCAGGGGATCCTCCCAGTTCAGGGGTAGAACCCCTGTCAGCTGCATTGGCAGGTGGACTTTTTTAAACCACTGAGCCACCTGGGAAACCCTTGCTAGACAGTAGAAACTAACAAAGTATTGTAAGGCAATTATATGCCAAAAAAAATTGATGAAAAAATTTTATGAAGAGATCCTAAGCAAACAAAGCATACATGACAACATAAAAGTTTAAGGCCAATGTAAAGCAAACAAGAAACTGAGTAATATTTTCCTACCATCAAGAGAATTGAAGTACATTCTTTATTTCTCATTTTAACCATCTCATCTCCACTCTGATTTATTTGGAAAGACACTCAGGGAATTATATATATAAACTTTCAACTCAAACTCATTCTAATAACATATTTTCATTCATGTATCAGACATATGAAATGACCTTTGATTCACTTTCCCAGCACTCTTCAATGGATACATAACACAAAAACATAAAAATATCAGAATATAAGTCCTAAACTTGAGTAGCTTATTTAAATTTAAAACATGGAGGGCAAATCAGAAATGTGTGTTCTCCAAGAATCCACACACGGGCAGGACAACCTGAGTAGAGGAAGTGAGCCAAGTGCTCTGTGATTCAGGAATCAAGGAGTGTTTCATGAAGATGGTAATTGACAAGTACTGGAAGAGAAAGTACATAAAGCAAGTCATAGTGATGGGCAAACCAGACGTTGGGATTCTGACAGGTTATTATCTTGTCAAAAGCAGAGTTTGAGGGAACTTAGAGGAAAAACTTCCAATCTTAAGTGGGGAAGAGTGGATAGAAAGACTTGAAAGCCTGACGCAGACAACTGTATACAATAACTGAAAGAATAATCCTAGACTTATAGCATGAAACTAGTACCTTAAAACATGCAAACAAACAAACAAACAAAAAACTGTATAGGAAAAAAAAACGTCATTCTGTTGTAGAAGAGCTAAGGATACTGAGCAGAGGAAGATGCTAGTACTTTAAACAAAAAGAAATAAGGATTTGGGTTGAGATTGTAGTTTTAAAAAAGTACAACTGCAAATACAGAAGAATGAAGGGAAGTTGGTGATTTACAAAGTATAGAAAGTGAGAATAACAGATTGGTCAGTAGTATTTTCAATTACATCCACAGTGAAGGGGTGAGGCATCTCTTGTTTCATGACACTTTGACTAAATATATAAATTTCTTACCTGGTAGTGTTGAAGAGTCCAAATATCACTGGGTTCTTATGATCTCTGGTATGCAGCAAGAACACATCCTCTGAAACATTAAAGATCATTGCATTAACTTAATATGTTTAGCCCCCAAGGCATGTGAAGAAAATACAGTGACATAAAGTAGTTTAGAACCCCTGATATATTTTAAGATATATCTTACATATCATATTATATATATAATATGATATACATATGATATGATATGATATATATATTATATATAATATGATATAAATTTCCAAATACAGTTAAGCAACCATGACCAAATCACAACATAGTGAGATGGATGAACTGTTGAGGATGACTTTGAGCTGGGTCTGAAGGAAGGAGCCAGAGGTGCTGACTCTAAACTAAAAGGAGGGTTCTTTTTGCTTTTGCAACTCCTTTGCCCCAACACGTGGACCCGGCTGAGACGAGAATAAAAACTTGCTCTAAGTTAGAAGTCAATGACTGTGGAAAGCAAGTTTCCTATGCATGTGAAAAACAGTGAGGGTTATACAAAGAAGCATGTATATCAAAGAGGAAGATTTAACTCTCCTAATAATATTTACCTAATTCATCAAAATATGTATCAATCCCATTCATGCCTGGTACTGAGCAAACCAGTCTAGCTTTCAGGAAAGAGCTCCACTTATTCACCAGTATTCTCTGTCCTCCCATATCATTCTGTGAAAAACAAAAAGCAGGTAAATGGGGACCCAGAGAACTTTTCCCAACAATGATTTTGTATCATTAAACATGAAGATGGCAAGAGTTACACCTTTTCTACTTAAGTAGAAATTTTGGTATACTCCTCAAATAATATTAAAGATGCAATTCCTCATAAACCTTTTCTTTTTTTTAGGTTTACACATGCTGCCTTGTCAATATGCTTTCACAGTGGCCCATTAAACACAGTTTCCAGGTATGAAACAATGTTAGCTGAGTAGGTGCCCCCAAATAAATAGTGACTTTTATGATACAGTAACTTTTATTATTATTTTATTAATAAATAATCTGCTTATCTCAGCAATACAGACACATCTCTTTTTCTTCTTTTAGGGAAAAAGGCTTGAGATATGAACACACATGCATACATACACATAACAAGCATATATATTTGCACACATATACAAAATACATACATGTGTATGTGTGTCTGTGTGTACATCCATACATGTACATATGAACATCTTAAATTTATTCTTGAGTACTTTTTAAATATCAAAATAACTTCACATTTATAATATTATTAGAATTCTCTCAATATATAAGGCTACTTCAGTTGGTTTTGAATATTTACTAAATTATCTATCTGAATTCCAACAAACTATAGATGGTTTTCCCTACAGAATCAACCATCTGAATTGTTGAAACATAACTATGTAAATTATTTAGAATGTGGATTACAGAAACTAGAAAGATTTTGGTGAGATTAACTTTTTAAAATGGAGCTTAAACTTCTGAGTATGGGAAGAAGTATAGCCTAATTATACACCATTTCTTCTTAATAGGGCTTTGAAAATGGGGAAGATAACACAAAATGTGAAGTTCTTTTCAGATTAAACTTTAGTAGACATGAAGTCTAAAGATTAGACACTAAATACCAATTTTAGGGAGCCTAAGAGAATACTCTAAAACATTTTAAAGTAGAAACCTATCATAAAATGAGCAAAGGCCTAACATTAAATTGTGAGATAAACAAGCTTAGTGAGAGAGGAAAGCAGTCCTCACCACACAGAGTCGCCCCACTCTGGTGTAAATTGCATGGGCACTGTTTTCTGCCTCCAGGGCCTTCTCCGTGAAAAAGAAATACACTTTGTTGTCATCTCGGTCTTCATTGTCAGGGATCATATAAGAACCTACAAATTTTGGTTCTAGATAAGTAAAAAAATAGAAGAAAATGTAATAGTTATTACAACAAACTTAAAATATTTCCTTGACATTTTGTACTAAATTTTAATATCATGTAGATATCTCCATGTTGTTTGCAAATCAACAGTTTTAAGAAAGTGTTAGAGGATTTAAAATTTATCTGAGTCAGGGAGGAAAATAATCTGATTTCAAACAACATACACTATAGACTTGAAATGAATTCGAAAAAGAATAGGTTAAGAGCAATATGATGATACTCTCCATAAATTTCCTGTCTCTCTATCCATATAAAGTCAATATAAATATATGAAAAATATTTTAGTAAAGAAGTTTGTCACTACTTTTTTTAAATTCATAAATTGTCTACTAGTCCAGCTCATGGAAGATTATTTTAATTTTAAGGTGGAAAATTCACTTTAAGTTTTTGTATTTCTGATTGAATGGATCTGAGTGAATGACCTTTGACTGATACAGAATGTCAAAATATTTTAATGACAAAATGCTGCCAGTAATGACTAGGCACTCTAAAGTCTAATAAAAAGGTTGAGAATAATGAAACTATTCACTATAAAATGATTTTAGTTCTTAGATACACCAATGTGACAAAATATAAACATGACTTCTTACAAAGAATTCTATGTAAATGAATACCTGGTGATGTTCCTAGAATTTTATTTGTCTCTAAAGTACAATGTGATTCTGTTAAACAAGCAAAGAAAAGCAATCAACTCATGCAAAATTATACCAACTGACGAGAGACAACAATTTATTGGATGAAAGGGGTTTTCATTCTGCATACATTTGCTTTGTTCATTAAAATCCTGATTTCTAAGTATTGCTCTGAGAGTAATTTGGTTTTATTATAAAGCTGATCAATTTTTATATAAAATGATATGCATATATCATATAATATTTTAATCTGGGAATATTGCTAAGAAAAAAAGCAGAAATTGGCAAAACCTGTAAATTACGTTTGTATTGTTATCATTATGAAAATGGCAAGTTTCCCTTAAGCTCTGGCCTTGCTTTTCAGTTCTGATTCATAAATTCTTTTCTCCTCGACCCCACCTTTCAACAGGCGCTCATCATCATGCTCAGTGCGGATCTGAGCCAGTCGCCCCAGGCTCCGGAAAATGGCAGCGTCCCTGCCCCAGTAGTCACTGTAGAGTCCAGCAAACAATTCACTGCCTGCATGAAAACATCCGTTAAAGAGAAGTGAGTGTCTCTGGGTCTGATGACAGTGTGCTATGTATGCTGTCCCGTGCTTAGTCACTCAGTCACGTCTGACTCTTTGAGACCCCATTGACTGTAGTCTGCCAGGCTTCTCTGTCCATGGGGATTCTCTAGGCAAGAATACTGGAACGGGTTGCCAATCCCTCCCCCAGAGGATCTTCCCAAATGAGGGACTGAACCCAGATCTCCCACTTTGTAGGTGGATTCTTTACCAGCTGAGCTACCAGGGAAGTCCGATGACAACGAATAAAACCACAACTGCAATAAACATATCCAGGTTTACCGTGTATATGGCCTTAGAAAATCAACACTATAGTACAGAGCAGGAATGGTGCAGTCAGACAGCCAGGGTTTGAATCACGACACCACCGCTTACTGGATGTGTGACCTTGGACAAGTTGCTTAACTTCTTTGCCTCCGTTTCCACATTTACAAATAGGAACAGCACCCAAAATTGTTGTTAGGAGTAAAGCGTTTAGAAAAGCAGGGGCATATGCTAAGACCTATATGATCAGTTGATAAATAAGCTGACTTTATGGTATTTTAATAAACTTCTTTCAATTTTCATATCATCAGGGTATTCGTGTTGGTATTATATGTGACTCAGTTAATTCAAATACTTCTTGTAGTAAGAAATTGCTTCCACTAACATGACTTTAGTACAGGAACCACAAAGTCTGATAAAGTAGTATATAATTTAATTAGTTGTCATTTAATTTGTAAGTGTGTGGCTCATTTAGATAGAAATGATAGAAAGAGTTTGTGATTTAATCAGGCAGTCAACAGAATGAAAGAAGCTAGCTGTAACATGTGGTGAAGGTCACAGACTTAAATCAAACCAAAGTGAAAACTGAAAGTGAAGTCGTTCAGTCTTGCCCAACTCTTTGCCACCCCATGGACTGTAGCCCACCAGGCTCCTCCATCCATGGGATTCTCCAGGTAAGAATACTGGAGTGGGTTGCCATTTCCTTCTCCCAAATCAGACCAAGGAATACACAAATATATCCAGGATCTCAAGAAATGACTGTATGTCTTTGGGACCAGCCTGAAAAAAAGACATTAAAATAGCTCATGATAAGAGAAAAATAAAATAACAGAAAAAAAAAAAAGAGAGATAAAACTAGGCCTCCAAAAAGATCAAAACCTCTCAAGCACAGGGATGTGAAGTCCTCTTTCGTCAAACTGAAAACAAAAGATAATGAGTGTGCCTTTCAACTGAGGATGGTCATGGGCATATGCAGCTTGAATTCTGTCTTGGGCAAAAATCTCTGGCCATGAAGCAGATGATAGCAACAGATCACTGGAAACAACAGCCTCCATTTAAGCTGATAAAATTACTTCCTTCATGAGTATCATGTAACTCTGGTCAGGTTTTAAAATATAGAGATGATAAGTATACTAAACTCAAAGCATGAATGCTTTTCTGTTAAATTTGGAATGTTGTCCATATGCTATTTAAAGTAAGTTTAAGATAATTCAAATTAATTTTATTTCCAATTTAATAAAGTTAGTTGTATACTCATTTTGGAGTTAGAATTATTAAAGTTACAGGTATAAAAATGTGACCAAGTTTTCACAGAATTTAAGAAAAATTGAGTGTCATATTTATAAACTTTATTTGCTATATTTAAAATTGGTTCAATATGTATAAAGAGTTTTCTCTAAATTAAGGCCTTTAAAACTTAAAAAAAATTGAACAGAATAAATATATTTCTATGGTTTCAAATTTGAGAAAGTAATCAACTGAGTTGCAAACAGGACACACTGTAAGGAAGTTTAAAAATAAAGACGAGGGGACTCCCATGGCTGTCCAGGGTTATGACTGCGTTTCCAATACAGGGGGTGCAGGTTCAGTCCTTGTTTGGGGAACTAAGATCCCACATGCTGTGGGGCATGGCCAAAAAATTAAAAAAATTTTTAGAAGTAAAGATTCTTGCTTTTATTATACTAGATTTAGAAAAAGAAAACTGATATATACATTGAATTTTAAAACTTACAAGAAAAATAAGTTTTTATAAATGTTACTACAGTAAGCTAGTTTTCATTGACAAAAACATGAGTAAAACCATAAATGGTTTTGTTTGGTTCACAAAATCCCCTATGGATACTGTAAAATTATATTAAGATACAATCAAATAAAATTCAGGTTTCCCACAAAGGAATTCACTTTTAAATTATATATATATAATATTATGTTATATTGTGTTATATTATATTAGAAAGAGAGGGACAGGAGAGACAAGCAAATGTGGTAGAATATTAACAGTTGGTGAGTCAAGGTAAATGGTATAAATTTTTATTCCTCTCTCAATTTTTCTTTGTATTTGAAAATTTTTAAGACAACAAACTTAAAAATGAGCTGTATTTTTTGAGTTAATCCCATATATTCAATGTATGCTAAGTGAGAAGTGTAATAAGAAAAATAACAAAAGCTAAAAAATAAAGATGTTTGTATCTGGACTTAAGAAAATATAATTTGGTAGAAAAGAATTATATCAGAACTCATATGTAAGCAAGTTCTTTGGAACTAGAAAGGGTGGGAGGAAGAACATAACTGGTCATCCAATTCAATCAGTGTTATCTCCACTAGAGTTTTCATACCCATACGTGGAAAAAGAATATTTTGAGATAAAATGCATTCAGTGGTTAGAGATATGAACCATGGGATTCCTGCACTACTTGAACACAGATAAAAGAGAGTCATGCTGAATTCATTAAAAGGCTTTGGGGATCATCAACTCTATGGAATAAATGAATGAGTTGACTCATAAAAGAGCTAACTGACTACTGAACCACCAGAGCAAGGATTTTTCTGAAATTTTTTAAAAAATACTGTACTTGGTTGTAGCTTCCACATAAAATATAAAGGCCATTTCACATGGGTGAATTTAAGAGATTTTCATACAAAGTGAAGTAAGTTGGATAGAGATAAATATCATATGATACCATTTATATGTGGAACTTAAAAATAAAATGATGCAAATGAACTTATTTATAAACAAGAAATAGACCCAGACGTAGAAAGCAAATTTATAGTTACCAAAGGGGAATGAAGTGTGGGATAAATTGGGAATTTGGGATTAACAGACACACATTACTATATACAAAATAAACAGCAAGGATCTACTGTATAACACAGGGAACTATAATCAGTATTTTGTAATAACTCATAATGGAAAAGAATCTGAAAAAGAACATATACATGTTTATAAATCAATTATACATCAATAAAAATAACAATAATAAACTATAAAGGTCATTTTGTAAAACTGTCCTTAACAGAACTTATTTTTCTAATACGGCCTGGGTGAATGTTTAATGCATAATAGGCACCAAAAAATTTTTTTCTTTAAAATCATAACAGTTTTATACTTCTTAAGATTTTAATGTACTTTAATTTCCTAAAATATTTATAGAATTTTTATATGTGAAAATTTTATTATGGAAAATAATCTTTATTTTATTTCACATCTATTTTGTTGCACTTATCCCAGTTTGAACACTGTTTCCACCTTCTATTAATACTCGTTTTAATCAATTCTACAAATTTAACAAATGAGTTTTGCATGCAGCCACTAGATGGAGCCATATGATACCAAATGTGTGTGTGTGTCTCTGTGTGTGTGTGTGTGTGTGTGTGTGTGTGTGTGTACACATGTGTGCAAAAAGGAAAAGATGATATATTACCAATTTTACCCAATTTCCCTTTTTGTATTCAGATAACAGAAAATGGCTTGTTAACAATTCAAATAACACAATGTGAACTGTATGATTTGAACCTCAAAGAAGCTAGACAGGTGCTAAAAACTATATGCTATATAAACTGAAACAAATGTGTTTCTGTTAGAAACATTAGATTTTCCTCAGAATGGAAAGATTCTCCTTTCATATTATATTATCACTACGAAGAACAAAACAAATTCATAGTAACAGATAATAACGATTTTTGGTAAAATACTTTTCCAAGAAAATATAAACACTTTAATGAAAAATAATAAATTAGAATAAAGCTTTAGGCACAAATGTTAACTAATAGTAATTAAATGAGCCAAAAACTCCTTATTATAAATATTGATATTATTTATGGCAAATATACAACTTCTAGCTGTAAACTTAAAAATCATAACCATTGGGTATAGAGAAAATTTATGAATCAATATTCTGCTATTTGATAGAACATAAAAATAGTATCTGGATAATTCAAACTTTCATGGATTAAAAAGAAAAATGTTTAATACAAACAGTAAAATACGTTTTAGAGCTTCAGTGAGAAAAACAGAACTACTCAAATTTTTAGTTTTCTGTGTCTATGGAGACATTTAATAAACGTATGAACTTGGCCATACATTTAACTGGCATTTATTTTGATATTCTGAATACAAATAACCAACTTAATTTGTGAGCCATATATTATTTTTCATTGTTATAACACTGATTTCTGAAGGTAACTGATGCTATGTTAATCTTAGTTGGTCAAGTGTGGTTACAATTAAAAAATAAAACACATCTGCAGGGTATTTTGACAGGTGAATGTAACTTATCATTGTCATGTTCAACAATAGTCTCTGTGTATACACAGAATAAGAGTGGAAACAGTTCTGCACTGGAAACCTGGCAAACTAAGCCCCCAGCCCCAAATCTGCGATCTGTGGCCAACTGTTCAGAATCTCACTGCCTCAGTTATTTGGAGAATCAGAGAGATGTTCAAGTGATTTCCTGAGGTTCTCATGCTTCTTTATGTGTGAGTGCTAAGTTGCTTCAGTTTTATACTCTTTGCTACCCTATGAACTTCAGCTGGCTGCCAGGCTTCTCTGTCCATGAGATGCTCCAAGCAAGAATACTGGAGTAGGTTGCCGTGCCCTCCTCCACGGGATCTTCCTAACCTAGGCATTGAACTCATATCTTCTGCACTGCTGGCAGATTCTTTACCCACTGAATCACTTAGGAAGTCCCCTTTCTGCTGCCGTTTTATTTGCTTGGTTTTTGCCTGTATTTCTCTACCTCCCTGCTTCCTGCTTTACTCCCCAGTTATCTGACCATGGCCCAGGCAAAAGAAGTCTTCCCTGACCAAACCTGTGTTACTTTAGTAGTTCCCAGTACCTCCACAGCCCCATGCCTATTTCTGTCATATTTCTTATAGTACTATACTTTGTCTCCTTCTGTGTTTGACATTATTGCACACTAGACGGCAGATTTCTTGATGTTGCTATATTCTTTTGTCACCAATATCTTACACAGTGTCTAGAACACAGAAGATGCTCAATAAGCATTTGTTGAACCAAAGAATGGCATAATGAATTAACAAGAGAATATATTTAAAATTTTTAGTTTATGAAAACTATGAAATGCAATTTAAAGCAAGCCTCAGGATGAAATACTGATTTTTCAAAAATGGTTCAGGGAAAAAAATAGCAAAAGAAAGAAGAAACTATTAGCCTTTATATGAATAACAGTTCATTGCATTTTTGTTCCTCAAGAAGCTTGTTATTTAACAGTTTTAATTTATGAACACAGAGACTCTATTTTCTTCTAGTATCTGTCCCTAAAATTTCAGCCCCAAGACTGTGTCTAAAAATAACTGTAAGAAAGAAAAGAAGAATATCATTTGAGCTGGAAAAATACAAAAACAAATTCATTGTAAATAATTCTAAGTTAAAATACATAATTAAAATACTTTTCTACACAACTCCTTTTTTATAATACAAACTCTAATTGAAGTTTTAGTGAAACATACTTCGTTCTCTTAATATTTTATCAAACTTATCAAGAGCTTAGTTCAAAGACAGTATTATTAATCAATTAGAGTTTTTACTCACCATGTTGTAAATATAGGTTTGTAATTGTTTAGTGAGAAAAATTCACAGTAGTTTTTCATGCCCTCATTTTCTGAATTCTTGCTCAAGCATTTCTCCTATTTATGTTGTAAACAGATATGCATAATTTGTGAAACCTATTTGTCTCATGGAAAAGACATGGCTAAAGATAGATTTAACTGTGTCATTTTATATTTGAACTTTATCATTTTATTAGAAAATCATTCTATTTTAGAAGCACTGTTTCACAGAGTGACTGTGACATGCATAACTACAAACAAAACGCATTTGGGAGGATGAGGCCTGGTAAGAATGGTCTGTAGATTCCAACCTCCCAGTTCACACAGTCTGCAGAGAACACTGAAAAGAAATCAGAAAAAGCAGATCCTTTTATTAGTTACTTAGTTGTTGTTTGGACTTTTTCTTTGATTTTGCTTTAGCAAACAACATTACCTATCAGCGTCAAGAAGGTTGTTTCTATGGCATGAAGGAAAAAGAAAAATGTGTTTAGAATCTGTTTATTTGCATTTTCTGGCATCAGTGACAATACTGCGAGTTTCTTTGGTGGCAAACCAGTGACACTGATGCCAGCATGGTCAAATCAGATTTTTAAGGGGAAGAATGTCAATGCAGAATTGAACATGACATTATTTTTCTTCTACCCATTTTTGATTTTTTGTTTATTTTGAGGAAACCATAACCAAGTAGTTAAATAGCCCTTTAGCAACTAGTAGTGATGTCCAGAAGCAACAGTCAGCCTGTGGATGCTTGGCATTCAACCAAATGAGAGAGCACAGTAGTCTTGGATAAAAAATCACAGAAATTCCTTAGAGACAGAGTCGGGAACATGGTAAGGAAGTGGCTTTCTACACAGTTGGGCTGAATTTAAGAAATGAATCTGCACATTCACTTATTATGTTTATAGAGGTTGTAATCATAAAGACTTATATTCTACCTTCATCTCAATGATTTCCTTTATTTTTCTAATATTTATGAAGTCCTATTTTGTGCCAGAACTATTCATTTATAATTCTACCCTGAATATATAATCAAATAAAAGCATTTATTTATAAAAAAAGTTTTAATAATATTAAGAGCTTGAAATAATCACTTATATTTTCCCTGAATGAATTCTGACTCCCTTTCCTTCAATCGACATTGACCTTTAGTTTACAGAATTTGTAATGAGATATATTCACAAAGGCCTCATGATAAACAAATCTCAGTAGCTATAAACTTGCATAATCTTATTTGCTGAAAAATGTAACATGGGACGTAAAAAGTGTGGAAAGAAAATTTCAGAGACTGTGAAATATCTCATTCATGATTATTTGTTGACATAAAATTTGTGTCTTTAACTTGAAAGTATCCTAAAAAATTCTAACAACAAAGCTAACACTTTCAAAGCAAAGTGTGAAAAGGTACCTGACAAATCAAAGTGGTTCTCCCCCAAACATTAGTAACATGTACATTAGCATACTTGAGGCACTTCAAGTATGGTATGTATTAAATTACACCTAGAATTGGCAATAAAGATCTGAGTCAGAATGAAACATTAAAAAAAAAACAAACAGCAATAGAACTGAGTGGACCAACTATCAAAGAAATTCTAAAGTTACTTAATAAAGAGAATATTGCAATGTTACATCAAATGTAAACTGATGCAAAAAAAAAAAGAAGCCAGCTAATAGTTTTACTTCCTGACCAAAACGACATATGACACAATGAAAATATTTCCTGAATTTTGGTTGGCCAGGCAGCAAACCTAATAATTTTTAGTGGCAAGGTAAGTTCTCAGTATCTTTACTTCACTCGAAAGGTATAGACAAGTAATACAGAAATTCAATTTACTAAGTAATTCATTGTTTCAACAAACAATTTTTAAAACCAGACTGTAATGCCTTGCCTTCAGATATTTATTTAAGACCCTTTTATATGTAATATTAGTGATCACATAAGGGGGAAATGTGGCTAAACATACAGAAATATTGCACCTCTGATATGAATTTATATGCCACCATGATAAATTATGCTAATACAAAGTAGGGTTTAAAAAGCAAGCCTAATAAATGTATGATTTCATCTTGATTGGCTTCTGAACATACAGAACACAGCTCAATAAGGAGCTTGTTTTATTTCTTAAATCTTGCTTCACACAAAATCATTTTCAGTTACTAACGTTTCCATTCTAAATTAGACTGTAAATTTAATAAAATGTTCATTAACTTGTCTATCACCTAGCAAATAATGTTTATTCCTTATTCGGTTTTTCAGTAAGCTTTTACTCTACGTGATCTTAAGTCAACTGAATTTAAGTTAAGTAAAATGAAATCTGTATCTAAAGTTAACATATTATGAGAAATTCTGATTCGTGAGCATATTTTTTCTTTCAGGGCCTTGTTAGTTTTATGAGTATGATTACAGAGTTTTTGTTGCTGTTTTTTTTTTAAAAATCATGAAAGCGAATCTTAATGTGAACAGGCTTTAAAAGTTAAGTGTGACCTATAATTAACACAGAAGCAGAAATAGTCTAACCATGGTCATCTTTTGCTGAAGTCCTGTCTTAACCCAACAGTAGAGAACATATATGGTCATAAAATACCACATTAATGCATTCTTTCCCTGTCAAGAGTAAGCTGTACCAAGACTGCCAATTTCCAACTCAGGTAGCTCCATTTTTTCCAACTCAAATTCCTGCTGCTTTTTCATTTGAGTGAATTATTTCTACTTCCTGTCTTTTAAAGAGTTGCTGGCTCACAAAGGTTATCAGATTTCCACTCCAGTGGCTGCTGCATATCCACGGTAAGTGACTGATCTCTCAAAGGTACTTTGAGATGAAAGCTAGTGGATAAATTAGAAGAATTATATTTTTATTTCTTCTCTTTGGAGGGATTATTCTATAACTTTTGTGTTTAGCTTGGAGGACTCTCAAGATTTTATTTTTCTTCTAAATAAGTGAAACAGTCACCCAGATGGCAAACACTTCACATTTTAGCATAGAGTAATTCGATTTGGAAGTCCAATGAAACTCACTTGGAAATGTCCCTCCAGTAATATTTCCCCTCTTAAAAAATTCAATTTTAAACTTCTGGTTTCACGCATAAACAAGCTCCAGAAAGGCTGAGTGGAGAGTGGTAGGATGGCTAAAAAAAAGTTACTTTTAACCATGTTAAAAAAATGTTAAAAAAAAAATGGTGTTCTAATTGTCTTAGGATTTTACCAGACAAGGAGTGCCTACTGTGTAATTTTTGACTTTCAATACCTTTTATAAGGTTCTTGTGAATACTATCCCCTAATTTGTTTTTGGTTTGTTTGTTTAGGAACACTTTTATTTCATTCAAAAATCCTATGGACAGAGGAGCCAGGCAAGCCACAGTCCATGAGGGTCACAAAAGAGTCAGCAACTAAACAAGAATATTCATAGGAGACTCTTCTGTGCGAAATTTTGTATGGTAAAAGAAAGATAAGACAGTCTCATTTCTCCAGACATATTCAAATCTTAAGTCTATGAAGTTACAAAAATCAATAAAAACATTAGAAAAATTGTATGAGTCTATCAAATGCATATATTTTAATTCATATGCTGCCAACCTACTAGGAATTTCTAACACTTGTAGATCTGGCATTCTCCAAAAGAACTCTTAAGGCTTGATTCCAACTAAGTCCAAACTGATGTAAGCAACTCTATTCCCATATTTAAAATCTCCCTTTTTCATACTGTGTTCACACACACACACACACACACACACACACACATGGTTAATTCAAGGAACTTGGGATATCTTAGTGTTTTCTTTAAAATTTTATATTCTTTAAAAATACCTCTTTATTAAAGCTCCTGAAGAACTAATTACTCTGTGAAATTCTCATTAACAAGTCTTTCAAATTATGAAACTGAAGTAAATTAAACGTCCCTACTGATTAAAGCTAACAAGATTTTTGTTCTACAAGTAAATATACATATATATAAAAGCTGTACTTATTTGGACCTGAGGGAATGGGGTGCAAGGCCAATAGGAATCAACTGTCTGGAGTAAATTCAGGGAATGTGTTGTCTCTAGAATATCCAGGAACGTTTGAATCAACTCTAAATTAAGCACTGATTGATCATATTTTGATGATTCATCAGAGGGGAAAGAAAAAGTCTTATTCTGAGATTTAAGTGAGGTTTTCATGAATCTCATCTAATTTAACTGAAACCCAATTGAAAACTAGATCTGACAGGGCCAGTTTTATTCTATTATTCCAATGTGGACACAGTTTGAGTCAGTCAACCTCTATAGCTTACATTTTAAAATAACAGGAATCTAAATAATTGACTCAAGTTCTAAATTGAGATGACTTTCTGCTGAATTCTATTGATACAGAGAAAGGCACCAGGAAAAGACTATTAGAAGTTCCCATAAAGAATAATTAAAACAGAAAGAATAGACATATGTTAAAATAGTTTAATTTCTCTAGCTATATTTTTATAAATTATTTACATAATTGTATTTTGAGAACAATAAATGACAATACAAAACACCTTCTATCAGGTATTGACAATTTGTGTTTTCTGGATGACATATCCTGTAACTTCATAGCACTGTACTTACACGAGTAAAGCTAGCTCAAGTGAGCATGGCTTGAAAATTAATATCCTTGCTCCCAGCACCAATAAATAACTATGACACAGCAACGTATCTGAAGGAAAACCAAAGACTCTAACTGAAGTTTCATAATCAATATGATACTACCTGCTATCTGTAGCCATGAAATTTACCTATTAAAGTGGAGATGAAGGACGAGCTGGGATCAAAGGGACATCTGCCCCTTCCTCTCTCAGATCTGTGCAGTTCCAGGTGAAAAAGGGGAGCCTGTGCAGAAAACCAGAAAAACCATTATATATCTGCCAACTTTAATAAGAAGTTAATTTCCCAGAAAAAAATATTCAACCTTGATTATTTACAAAACAAGTATTTTAAATAAGGCTCCAGTGAGAAACATCAAGGAATTTAGGAACAAACTGGATTTTATAAATAAATATGTGGATTTTAAGGCCCATGTGATTTTCTCACTCCTCTCAAAAAGGATGCAGGCGCTGAAATTCACAATTTTTATCATTTCATCACACAGTATTAGCTATGTTGAGATGTCACTTAAATATTTCAAATAAACGGAGACTTGATGCGGGGAGAAAAAACGTTAGTAAAAAGGAGACTCATTGATAAACATGGAAATGGGCTTTTATTCCACAAAAGCCATTATTGATTTTTTTAAATAATCTCTAAAACAATATAACATGTTCTGTCAATAATTTGGAATATCTATTTTTAATAATTTTTATTCCTTATCACATTCTCTTTGCATAGACATCTAATATGTAATAATTTAGAGAATGATTACTATATAAACAATCACTGGTATATATATATGTGGAAATTGATGCCATATTATAAACAATATTTCAGTATGTTTTTACACAAATGAGATATTGAAAATATATTCTAGAAAATTACTGCTTTATTGGTTCCTAATGCAATTGCATAACTACAGGACTTTTCCTAAGTGTTCTCAGATTTCAAAATTCTCATTAATGGGTATTTCTATAATGAATTTTCACTAAGTGTGCTAAAAGTAGCTTCAGTTTAAAAAAATGTAGTTTGGCAAAGTGACAATAAAAGTCAATATATAAAATTTTGTAAGGGAAAAACTACTTTGCAATAGAATGTTGCCAATACTGCCCATTGCAGCATCTATAAATAGCCCTGTTCATCTATAAATCATGAATCTGTACACAATCAAAGTTCTGAGGATCCTATGAAGGTTGCATACACTTTTCTACAATTTCATCTTGACTTCCCAATAATCCGCTCATTTACTCCACATTATCTATCCTGTCCCTTTCTTGTTGTTCTTATTCAACTTTTCTTTTTCTGTCTGATATTCTAAAGTAATTGATCCTGCCATTCCAAGACTTTTCTAGTAAGTGCAGAGATCACCTGACCCCTATAAACTTCTTGTCTTGTCTTTGGAAATGAACCAAAATCTACAGAACAAAGAAATACAAGAAGGCAAAGTGGTTGTCTGAGGAGGTCTTACAAACAGCTGAGAAAAGAAGAGAAGTGAAACGTAGAGGAGAAAGGGAAAGACATACCCAACTGAATGCAGAGTTCCAGAGAACAGCAAGCAGAGAGAAGAAAGCCTTCTTAAGTGAACAATGCAAAGAAATAAAGGAAAACAAAACTGGAAAAGACTAGAGATCTCTTCAAGAAAACTGGAGATACCAAAGGGGCATTTCATGCAAAGATGGGCAAATGAAGGACAGAAATGGCTAAGAAGAGATTGAGAGGTGGCAAGAACACACAGAAGAAATATACAAAAAAAGTTTTAATGACTCAGATAACCACAATGGTGTGGTCACTCACCTAGAGCCCAACATCCTCTGGTGTGAAATAAAGTGGGCCTAAGGAAGCATTATTATGAACAAAGCTAGTGCAGGGGATGGACTTCCAGCTGAGCTGTTTCAAATGCTAAAATTTGATGTTGTTAAAGTGCTGCCCTCAATATGTTAGCAAATCTGGAAAACTTAACAGTGGCCACGGGACTGGAAAAGGTCAGTTTTTATTCCAATCCGAAAGAAGGGCAATGCCAAAGAATGTTCAAACTATTGCACAATTGTGCTCATTTCATATGCTAGCGAGGTAATACTCAAAATCTGTCAGGCTAGGCTTCAGCAGTATGTGAACTAAGAACTTCCAAATGTACAAGCAGGATTTAGAAAAGGCAGAGGAATTAGAGATCAAATTGCCAATATCTGTTGGATCATAGAGAAAGCAAGAGAATTCCAGGAAAAAACATCTACTTCTACTTCACTGACTATGCTAAAGCCTTTGACTGTATGGATCACAACAAACTGTGGAAAATTCTTAAAGTGATGGGAATACCAGAACACCTTACTTGTCCCCTGAGAAACCTGTATGCAGGGCAACAAGCAACAGTTAGAACAGGATATGGAATGATGGACTGGTTAAAAACTGGGATAAAGAGTATGTCAAGGCTGTATACTACCAACCTGTTTATTTAACTTATATGTAGAGTACATCATGCAAAATGCAGGCTGGATGACTCACAAGCTGGAATCAAGAGAATGGGAGATTTATCAATAATCTCAGATATGCAGATGACAATACTCTATTGGCAGAAAGCCAAGAGGAATTAAACAGCTTCTTGATGAGGGTGAAAAAGGAGAGTGAAAGACCTGGCTTAAAACTCAACATTCAAAAAGATGCTCGCTGACTGGAAGGAAAGCTATGACAACTCTAGTCTTTATTAAAACACAGAGACATTGTTTTGCTAACAAAGGTCTGTGTAGTCAAAGCTATCATTTTTCCAGTAGTCGGGTATGGATGTGAGAGTTCAACCATGGAGAAGGCTGAGCGCCAAAGAATTGATCTTTCAAATTGTGGTGCTGGAAAGACTCTTGAGAGTCCCTTGGACAGCAAGGAGATCAAGCCAGTCAATCCTAAAGGAAATGAACCCTGAATATTCACTAGAAGGACTGATGCTGAAGCTCCAATACTTTGGCCACATGATGTAAAGAGCTGACACACTGGAAACGACCCTGATGCTGGGAAGGATGAGGGCAGGAGGAGAAGGGGGCCACAGAGGATCAACGGTTGCATGGCATCACCGACTCAATGGACATGAGTTTGAGGAAACTAAGGGAGATTATGAAGGACACAGAAGCTGGAGGGCTGCAGTCCATGGCATCGCAGAGTCAGACACAATTTAGTGCCTGAACAACCACCGCTATGGAACAAAAGTGGCCTCCAAATGCTACTTTTAGTCATAAAGGTAGGACTAAATTGATATTTTAGGCTGAAAAAAGTTTACCAATTTAGACACTTCACATATCGGTAGAGAGCAAGAATGGCCATAAATAACTTGAGACATTTTTGTGTGCACTTCCCATAGACGATAGATTTGCAATGACATGAAAAGAAAATGTTTGTTGAGATAGAATTATTGGTCTGCTAAACTAACATTTATGTTGAAAGAGTTTCATCTATATTTGTAAAACAGATCCATAGCATTATATGGAGGAGGGAGTGATTAAGCATATGAATATAGTACTTGATACCTCCTTAGTGACTGCCACCTTGTATTGGTAAATACTTGGTAAAAACAGATAGGGTATACATACTATACTTATTCTAATATAATCAAATGTCCAAATGTTTGGTCACAGAAAGCAGCTGAAAAAATACACTGAAAGGTGTTTTTAAATCAAGACTCTCTATAGCTTCAACATTCTGTGATGCTCAATTTTTTGTCTCTAATGATTGATGAAGTGGATTTATCTATCGGATATAGATATCCTAAACATTAAAATTAAAACTGCAAGAGAAAAACAAATACATTCCTTATTTATTCAAGGAATTACAACTAATTCATTTAAAGTTAAACTATCAGGTGAGTGAAACAGAAAATGCAAACTGTAAGAATGCTAAGATCAAGAGAATCTTCAATTTTAAAGAACCACTGAGTTAAACGAAGGAAATAAAGTAACAATCTTAGAAAAGTCACAGATTTTTATAACTAGAAATCATAATCTAGTCTTCTGAGGCCAATATTGATTTGTTAATTTCAGCATGTTTCTGAGATATCAAATATCTAACAAAGCAGTGTCTTCAACAGTCAAGAGAGGTAAACTAAATCAAGTGGAAACTATATTCACAGAATCATAGAAACCTAACATTCTGAAAACAAATAAGTGGAACCCAGGATGTATGAAGCACAACTCTGTGCAATACATAAAATCTATTTGAATCTGTAAAAGGACATAACTCTTTTATGAAACTTCAAATTTGAAAACAAAATACTGAATACTAAATGGTCATATATTCTCAGAGATCTACACCTCAAATTCAAACTCAGACGTAGCTTAACTGAACCCTGCCTGACTTTCTCCAGAATTCTTCAAATATCTCTAATTAATTTGATTAACACCTAAACCTGAACACATTTTAAATTAAATCTTTTTGCCTGCTTCTCACATTAGTATTAAAAATCCACATTCTTGAATAGCTTAAAGGATAGACATATCTATCATTCTGATTTTTTGAAATTTGTATACTCAATGTACACATATATCAAATCATCATGTGTGTGTGCATGCTAAGTCGCTTCGGATGTAACTTTAAACATCTTGCAATTTTTCTGTCAATTAGATCTCAATAAAGCTGAAAAATTCATGTTTTCCGTAATTTGTTGTTTTTCAGCCCACTAACGATTTTTAAAAAAGATAAACAGTTGGAATATCTCTGCTTTAGATAAGGATCACTATCTTTATCAAAAAGGAGAAAGGTTCAGATCTGTAGAGGACACAGTCATTTCATCCATACATAACCCTTGGTTAATAATACTCCAGGAGTCAAATAATACAAAAAAGGATGACAACGTTAACAAGATTGTAAATTGTGATACATACTTTTAAAACTTGAAGACCATGTAATGTGTGTTTGAAGTCTATAATACTTGTAACAAAATAATGAAGAGTTGTTTTGAGCACCTGAAAGTTCTGTAACTCCTGTCTTATCACTTTGACCCTACCACCTTTGACCCTGTCCCCACACCTGGCTAGTTGTTAAATGAACATTTTTAATTACTAAATTAAGGGCAATGGCACCCCACTCCAGTACACTTGCCTGGAAAATCCCATGGATGGAGGAGCCTGGTAGGCTGCAGTCCATGGGGTCACTAAGAGTCAGACATGACTGAGCGACTTTTCACTTTTCAGTTTCATGCATTGGAGAAGGAAATGGCAACCCACTCCAGTATTCTTGCCTCAAGAATCCCAGGCAAGGATGGGGGAGCCTGGTGGGCTGCCATCTATGGGGTCTCACAGAGTCAGACATGGCTGAAGTGACTTAGCAGCAGCAGCATATAATACAGCAAGTTCTATAGATATTTTTATTAATCAGAACATACCTTTCTTTAGAAGTATAATATAGGATTCTGTCAATATTACTTATTTAAATCTCTGTGCTTTAACAATAATATTGTATCCCTGCTTTTTACTTTGTTTTCTAATTACTAAGTTAAAGGAAGTAACAAAAATGTGTTGCCCAGTTGTTTTTTCTTTTTTAGCAAAGGCTGTTATAATACTATGACTAAAATAACATGTGATAATAAAAGCTAGTGAAGGGTTGACATTTTTCATGTGAATGACTTGAGAGTCTAAGTGCGGCTATGATCACACACAACCTTACATTCCTATTATTTTGAATTTAGCCTTGTTTGCTGATGAGGGCTTCCCTAGTGGCTCAGCTGGTGAAGAACCTGACTGCCAATGCAAGAGATGCAAGAGACATAGGTCAATCCCTAGGCTGGGAAGATCCCCTGGAGAAGGAAATGGACACTCACTCCGGTATTCTAGCCTAGAAAACTCCACAGACAGAAGAGCCTGGCGGGCTACATAGCCCATGGAGTCACAAAGAGTCGGACACAACTGTGCAACTGATTCAGTTGTTTGCTGATACAATGTAAATAGTTTTATCGCAGCTGTGGCCTCAGTAAATTTTATCTGAGCACCTTATGTGCAATCACAACCTTAAAGTATAATTAGATGACAATTTAGAGAAGTTAAACAGACAAAGCAATGCCAGAAAAAGTCAGAAGGTAAAATTATCTCACACCTAATCAATATTTTATGACATGGTAAAAACAACAACAACAAAAACCTGCCTATGGTGAAAGCTAATCAAACCTAAAAATGGTTTGCCTCTTTTACAAACATACTCAAAACTCCTATTTTTGTCACATCAGTCTTTGTTGATAACAAGTATGAGATTTCCATTGAACAAATCATAAACGATGAACAAGTTCAGAAAGTTAATTTCTACTGGAGATAAGATGATTACTAAAACTATATTTCTGGTCTAATTTTATTGCTTCTCTGAAAACTTCTCACCATGCCTTCTGAAATCCTTAGTTCATGATAGTGAAAGTTGCTTAGTCATGTCCATCTCTTAGGAACCCCATGGACTATACCCTTATACATGGAATTCTCCAGGCCAGAATACTGGAGTGTATAGCCTTTCCCTTCTCCAGGGGATCTTCCCAACCTAGGGATCGAACACAGGTCTCTGGCATTGCAGCCAGATTCTTTACCAGCTGAGCCACAAAAGAAGCCCCAGAATACTAGAGTGGGTAGCTGATCCCTTCTCTAGGGGATCTTCCCAAGCCAGGAATTGAACCAGGGTCTCCCGCACTGCAGGCAAATTTTTTACCAACTGAGCTATCAGGGAAGCCCACTTCATGATAAGTAAACTGCTAAGAGCACACTCAATTTACAACAGGCTTCAAGACTTCCATGTCTTAGTTTAGTCATAGCTCCCATACTCAGCATAACTATGGAGCCTCATGTTCACATCCTAATGCCTGGAACCTATGAATATCTCATTTTGCATAATAGCAAAAGGGCTTTTTCAGATATGATTAAGAACCTCCAGATAGGGATGCTGCCAAGAATTATCCAGGTGAGCCCAATGTCATTATATGAGTCCTAAAAATAGAGATTTGTTGATGATAGCCAACAACCAACCAGAGTGATGCGGTGTGGGGAAAATTAGACCTGCCATTCATTGATGGCTATTGCAAGGAAGAAGGGAGCCATGAGTCAAGGAATATGGGGGATTCTCCAGAAGCTGAAAAGAAGAATGAGATGGATTCTCCTAAATCTTATGGAAGGAATGCATTTCTGTTGACATCTTGATATTATTCCAAGAGAATCATTTTAGACTTCTCACCTACTGAATTATTAGATAAAACATGTTTCTTTCTAAGCCACTAAATTTGTGGTAATTTGTTACAGCAGCCTTGAAAAAAAGAAAAAAAGAATGAAGCTCCTATGAGGATATTGTTCCATACAGCTTCTCATCCTTCCAGCTCTTTTACATGATTAATTACAATACTTTTTATCCAATACAAAATTGAAACCCTTTCTTTTTTTTTTCCCCAAAATATAAAGGTACCTTCTCATCTTCTCCTTCTTAGTCAGCTCTCACTTTGTTCCTAGTATCTCATCCATGTGTCTACCTTCCCTATTTCTATGAACCTACGATAGTGACTCTGCTAAAGTAAACCATTCAAAAATATAAAGCAGTCATTTACAATCAGTGATTTTAGCTCAGACCTCAAAACTGCCAAGGAATGTATTAACATGTTTTCCTGGTCATGTCCTTTTATAACTCCTTTGAGTAGCTATATGCTCAGCTAGCCTGACTCTTGATCTCTCTTGACAGTCAGCAGACAATCTCACACCTTATGTCTGATGGAGAAAATCAGTTTCCACTGATTATGGAATTATTCAAAAAATCAATTTCTTCTATTCCAGGTCTTGGCCTTAGAACAGAAAACAAAGTAGTAAACAAACAAACCCCAACCTCATCAGTCTACTGGTCTCCTAAAATTACCCGATAGACTTTCCCTCTCCACCCCCCGCCTTTATTTATTTATTTTTTTTACTGTATCTATCTGCGATATTTGATGCTGCTGCCCACACCATGGCACTTATTTAATTCATGCCTTTACCACTTATCATCTTAAGTTTAACATAGCCTCCTGAGCAATGTCCCCAGCCCCAGCCATTAATCTTTTACTCTGTAGCCAAAGACTTCTTTCTGAATTTCCTCTTATCAACTCTCCACTTAAAATCTTTCATTGACTTCCCATAGTCTCTAGAGAACAAAGTCTAAATAAAGCCCTTAGAGTTTTTACATAGGGACGTTATACAAAAGTACTTCACCTCTAAAATGCTGCTCTTACATTCTGAGTACCAACCACTCTGATTGCTTGTAGTTTTTTTCATCTTACTTGGGCTCGTTAATGTGTTTAGGATATTAATGCCCACACAATATTAAACATTCAGCACAGACAATATGCATTTTGTGCATATTCTGTGGGCATTTTATCACTTTCAAGAATCCTGATCTGACTCCTCTGCCTGCCCTAATATTGATTTCTTTCCCTTTCTGTGTCCTCCTGAAGCATCATGTAAATTCCTCTTTGATATCATTTACTTCTCTATATTATAATTGTCTGATTCTCTTCACTACTGGTTTGTGAGGCCTCCTTGGGGAAACTGCCTATATGACATTTGTCTTTGATTCCCTGTATCAATTAGAAAATATCTGATGCATAATAAATGCCCAACTGTTCATGTTTTCTAAATAGTTTTATCTCCTTTGCTGTGTTCTCTCTGTCTATTTTCTAATGGATCTAAAATAATTCACAAACATAGCTGTGGACAGGCACGTGGATTGAAAACTAAACAGCCTGTACAAACTATAATGTAATGTTATATTGTACATGATTTCTTGGGGCTTCACACACAGCACTATCATCATTCTATTTTTTCTATATTTTGATTGCCTTTGGCTTTAGTAAACGTGACTACATTTTTAAAACAACTAAAGGAAAAGTCAACGTGTTTTTTTCTCAGCTATTTATTGCAGATCATATATTTTCAGAAACACATTGACAGTTTATGATAAACTCTTGCCAGGGTAAATATACTAAAAGTTAGGATGAATATAACATAATTTAATATAATATGACAGTCATCAAAAATAATATCAAATACTGAAGAATTCTAGAGACAACTTATTTTATCTTCAGAGATCTTATTAATGACAGCATGTAATTTGAAGTACTATGAAGGTGTGACATGGAGGTACAGTTACTTCTTAGATAAGGTTCCCATTTTCCACATGACTTTTTTAATGAGGAAAGGTATTCTCTTGATATCGTCATGAAACTTCAAAACTGAAATGACAATAAAGACTGAGTTCTTAATTTTATCTAACAACCAACTTGACAATAGATTTAATGAACTAATTGGTATTATGCTCCATGATTTTTGAGGAGAGGCTTTCTTTGTCTTGTTAAGCTACATGTGACAGACAAATACATTGATCCAAGTCATCTTAATTCCTCAGAACTTTATATATTATTTTGGCAACTTTATACTGAGATGTGGAAGTTTTTAAAAGGAAGAAAATTTACCTTAGATAGAAGAGTTATTATAGAAAACAGGCAAATTCTAAACTTTTATTGTTTTGTTTTTCATAGGTCAAGCTAACTTCAAAATTAGCTACAAATTCAAGAATGAAGTTTTTTCACATTATTTCAAGAATTCACTGTGCTCTTAAATTTAGTGCACAATCCAATAAAATACTAAGAAGCATGTAATATAATTTTCTTCCATAAAGTAGACTGCAGTACCCAAACCAACCAGAAATTTTGAGTCATGATGACCTTGTCAATGACCCCAAAGCAATCGAGTTTATGGTTCAAGTAATGTGTAATGCTGGTGTTTAACCCTACTGAGAATGCTGGTCACTACTTACACTGGCTTTCCATTATCTATGTTTTAACAGCTGGAATTTCTGCTTGAGTTACGTGGCTTAAACTTACAAGACATCGCTGGTATTAACAATGCGGGCAGCACATTTTGTTTCGGCGTGACATAGAGAAGTTTTTCAATAGATCCTTGTGTGCTAGAGAAAAAGCAGGACACCTAGCTTACCAATGTGTGCAGATGCATATGTTTCTCTGAAAAATGTTTGTAAAGAATAAAGGGTACATTGTCCCGGGAGAATTTTCTCATTTAGGTCTTGAGAAGAGCCCGCAAAACACAGAAATCCTGCTATAAGCTCTTATCAATAGGTGTGAGTTACTACATAATCAGGTGTTAAACGTGATGTCAATTAAATGAAGTGAGAGCTTCCCTATTAATAAATCAGCTTTGTCAACTAATACTATTCTTGCCCTCAGCACCACTGAGATATTCTGAAAGATGTCAAAAGTAAATTAGAACGTTATAAATACAAGATAAAACAAGTAATCACTTGTTTTATTAGCTATTCTAATAGAAAAAAAAAAGCAAAATATATAGACTCACACTCATGTATCCATCAACAAAGGTTGTTTCATTACAAAAATGCCCAAAGTAAATAGCATAACAGGCACTTAAATTCTTCACAAAAAAATAGTTATTCATCTGTCTGTATCATAAGTTAATTTTGAATGTGATTCACTATATTGTTTATTTTTTCCCTTTCTTCTGCCATGCAATAAAATCATTTATTAAAGAATATGAAACATTTCCCAAAGGCTAAATAAATAAGTTGAAAAAACTGCTAAAAGGAGTGAGTCTGTTCAGTTCAGTTGCTCAGTTGTGTCCGACTCTTTGCGAAGTTGTAAGGAAATGTTTTGACTTTAAAGCTATGAATTTTGCATTTTAATTGCTTTTTTCTTTACATTTTCCCCCAAAAAGATGCATGTTTGTAAAATACTTTAAAATTTAATAAATATTCTTCCATATATTGTTTCATCCTCAAAATAAATCTGTAAACTAAGACAGAGTCAACAGTATTTTTCACAAATATTACTTTCTAAGAAAGGAATCACAAGCAAGACGAGTTTTTGCGAGTCTCAACAAGTGTCTTCTTGTTCCATATTATTTGGCAGTATTACCCTACCTGCCATTGTAAAAGGAGAGGATGGGTATGTTTGTGTTGCCAGGCATGGCTACTTTTTTTTTTCATATTTAATGTATAATCAAGGTTTAAAATGTATATCAAGATTTTTTTAAAGAAGACAAGTATCTTATTTATTTATTCAATTACATGTTCAAATGTTTTATTTCCTTAAATATTATTGGAATAGCTTGCAAAAACACTGAAATCTTTTAAAATTATGTACTACATCTAAGTAAAATTCTAACTCAACTGTCTTGTGTTCCATTGTTTAAAAAGATTTGCTTTAACTTTTATTTGAAGGCAAACTCATCTTTACCCCTCTTTTGTGCATCCTTTAACTATTACTTTCATTCTGCCCCTCATTCTAAGTGCCTTCATCACATGCCAATATTATCTTCAATTCCACACGGATATCTCTGCCTAGTGGATATGTATACCAGGGTGTACTAAGAGTATTAGAAGCAAATACTCTTCAAATTGTAATTATAATGCTGTCTTGAAGCCTTTACTAGAAAACAGCATCACTCTTGTCTCCCACATCTTCCTCATCATCTTCTTGAAAATAATCATGTTGCTCTCCCTCCGTAAAATCTTTAGTGCCTCCTCATTATCATGAAATAAAGTCTAACTTCTAGAATGGTAGTTCAAAATCTTCACAGTTTGTTAAAGGCTTTATCCTTTATGATTTTCACCATCCAATCAAAACTGCAGCAGTGTGAGCTATCTTCAAAATTTTTTGCATCAAAAACATCCATAGCTCTGATTACACTTTCCCTTTGGGAAAAGAGAATTTTATCCTTATTTTCTTTACATACTAACTCCTAATAATGACCAAATGATGCTGAAAAATTATTTCACTGATATCCTGCAAGACTTCAAGCAAACCTTCTCCCATGGCCTCTGCTATACATCTCTTGCAGCATTATCCTCACTGCACTGTGATGATGTGTATTTGAGTAGTTCCACAAACATTTCAGAAGCCTATGTTCCAATCATCCAGAAAATATTGAATTTAGGAAGCAGATTCATGAACTCCTTTTAAATTCCATAAAATTAAGTAAAGTAGCCAGACTGTCAGGGAAGATTAGGGAGAAAATGTCTACTTTGGGAACATGAAAAGTCTCAAGTAACCTAATTTTACACCTCAAGAAACTAGAAAAAGAAGACCAAACAAAACCAAAGTTAGTGAAAGGAAGAAAATAACAAACATCACAGCAGGAATAAATGAAAAAGAGACTAAAAAGACAATAGAAAAGATCAATGAAGCTAAGAACTAGCCCTGTAAAAAGATAAACCAAACTGAGGAATATTTAAATAGATTAATTTTTAAAAGCAGGAGGAGTCAAAGAAATAAAACAATATATGAAAAAATGATATTACAGTTGATACCACAGAAATACGAAGAATCATATAAGAGACTACTATGAGCAATTACACACCAACAAACCCGACAACCTAGAAAAAATGGATAAACTCCTAGAAACACATGGCCTGCAAAGACTGAATCATCATGTAACAGAAAATCTGAACAGATATATTACTAGTGGACATGGAACAACAGACTGGCTCCAAATAGGAAAAGGAGTACGTCAAGGCCTTATATTGTCACCGTGCTTATTTAACTTATATGCAGAGTACATATGAGAAATGCTGGGCTGGAAGAAGCACAAGCTGGGATCAAGATTGCCAGGAGAAATATCAATAACCTCAGATATGCAGATGACACCACCCTTATGGCAGAAAGTGAAGAGGAACTAAAGAGCCTCTTGATGAAAGTGAAAGGGGAGGGTGAAAAAGTTGGCTTAAAGCTCAACATTCAGAAAACGAAGATCATGGCATCTGGTCCCATCACTTCATGGGAAATAGATGGGGAAACTGGAAGCAGTGTCAGACTTTATTTTGGGGGGCTCCAAAATCACTGCAGATGGTGACTGCAACCATGAAATTAAAAGACGCTTACTCCTTGGAAGAAAAGCTTTGACCAACCTAGATAGCATATTCAAAAGCAGAGACATTACTTTGCCGACTAAGGTCCGTTTAGTCAAGGCTGTGGTTTTTCCAGTGGTCATGTATGAATGTGAGAGTTGGACTGTGAAGAAGGCTGAGCGCTGAAGAATTGATGCTTTTGAGCTGTGATGTTGGAGAAGACTCTTGAGAGTCCCTTGGACTGCAAGGAGATCCAACCAGTCCATTCTGAAGGAGATCAGCCCTGGGATTTCTTTGGAAGGAATGATGCTAAAGCTGAAGCTCCAGTACTTTGGCCACCTCATGTGAAGAGTTGACTCATTGGAAAAGACTCTGATGCTGGGAGGGATTGGGGGCAGGAGGAGAAGGGGACGACCGAGGATGAGATGGCTGGATGGTATCACTGACTTGATGGGCGTGAGTCTGAGTGAACTCCAGGAGTTGGTGATGGACAGGGAGGCCTGGCGTGCTGCAATTCATGGGGTCACAAAGAGTCGGACACGACTGAGCGACTGAACTGAACTGAACTGAAGGATATTGAATCCATAATCAAAACCCCCCCCCCAACAAATAAAAGTTCAGACCAAATGGCTTCACTGGTAAATTGTACCAAATAGTCAAAGAATTAATAACAAACCCTCTCAAAGTATTTCAAAAACAGAAGAGGTGGGACCTCTTCCACATTTATCTTGTAAGGCCAGCATTACCTTGATACCAAAACCAGACAAATGCATGAGAAAAGAAAATTATAGACCAGTATGCCTGATGAACTTAGAGCCAGAAATCCTCTATAAAATATTAGCAAATTAAATTCAATAATACTTTAAAATGATCAAATAAGAATGGTCCAACATTTGCAATCAATATGATGCACCACAGAAACAAAATGAGGAATAAAATCATATGATCATCTAAATAAATTCAGAAAAACCATCTGAATATATATACTATATATACATATATAATATGTATATTATATATACAATGTAGAAAGAATTCATACAACTCATACAGTTCAATAGGAAAAAAACTCAAACAATCTGATTTTAAAAAAATGTGTGGAAGATCTGAACAAACAAATTCATCCAAAAAGATATATGATGGCCAACTGATATAGGAAAAGATCCCTACACTGTTAATTCTTAGGAAAATGCAAATCAAAACCAGAATAACACCTCACACCTGTTAAAATGGCTATTATCAAAAAATCTAGAAATAACAAGTTTTAGCAAGGATACAGAGCAAAAGGAACCCTTATGCATTGTTGGTGAGAATGTAAACTGGTACACCAGTTATAGAAAATAGTAAGGAGGTTCCTCAGAAAATCAAAAGTGTAACTACTCTATATCCAGCAATTCTTCTTCTAGGTATATATCTAAAGAAAACAAAAACAATAGATCAAAAATATACAGGCACTTCCATGTTCACTGAAGCATTATTAACAATAACCAAGGTAATGGCAACAACCTAACAATTTTGTTATCCATTCATCTATTGGACAAGTAGGTTGTTCCCATTATCTCAGTTATTGTTAATTATGCTGCATCGTATGCTGCTGCTGCTACTGCTAAGTCGCTTCAGTGTTGTCCAACTCTGTGCGACCCCATAGACAGCAGACCACCAGTCTCCATCGTCCCTGGGATCCTCCAGGCAAGAACACTGGAGTGGGTTGCCATTTCCTTCTCCAATGCGTGAAAGTGAAAAGTGAAAGCGAAGTCGTTCAGTCGTGTCAGACTCTTCATGACCCCATGGACCACCACCTACCAGGCTGCTCCATCCATGGGATTCTCCAGGCAAGAGTGCTGGAGTGGGTTGCCATTGCCTTCTCATGCTGCAGTGTATACACACACAGAAACACACACATATATATGTGTATATATATATGGCTTTGCCTGCCATGCAATAGACCCAAGTTCGATCCCTGGGTTGGGAAGATCCCTGGAGAAAGGAATGACAGCTCACTCCAGTATTCTTGCCTGGAGAATTCCATGGACAGAGGAGCCTGGTGGGTTCAGTCCATGGGGTCACAAAGAGTTGGACACGACTAAACAATCTTCACTTTCAGTTTATATATATATACCCACGCATATATATACATAATACATATACACATGTATTACATTATTCAGTCATAAAAATAATGAAATTTTGACATATGTAGTAGAAGTGAGAAATAGATTTAAGGGATTAGATCTGATAGAGTGCCTGATGAACTACGCACAGAGGTTAGTGACATTGTACAGGAGACAGGAATCAACACCATCCCCAAGAAAAAGAAATGCCAAAAAGCAAAATGGCTGTCTGAGGAGGCCTTACAAATAGCTGTGAAAATAAGGGAAGCGAAAAGCAAAGCGGAAAAGGAAAGATATACCCATTTGAATGCAGAGTTCCAAAGAATATCAAGGAGAGATAAGAAAGCCTTCCTCAGCAATCAATGAAAAGATAGAGGAAAACAATAGAATGGGAAAGACTAGAGATCTCTTCAAAAAATTAGAGATACTAAGGGAACATTTCATGCAAAGATGGGCTCAATAAAGGACAGAAATGGTAGGGACCTAACAGAAGCAGAAGATATTAAGAAGAGGTGGCAAGAATACATGGAAGAACTGTACAAAAAAGATCTTCATGACCCAAATAATCATAATGGTGTGATCACTCACCTGGGGCCAGACATCCTGGAATGTGAAGTCCAGTGGGCCTTAGGAAGCATCACTATGAACAAAGCTAGTGGAGGTGATGGAATTCCAGTTGAGCTATTTCAAATCCTGAAAGATGTTGCTGTGAAAGTGCTGCACTCAATATGCCAGCAAATTTGGAAAACTCAGCAATGGCCACAGGACTGGAAAAGGTCAGTTTTCATTCCAATTCCAAAGAAAGGCAATGCCAAATAATGCTCAAACTACCACACAATTGCACTCATCTCACATGCTAGTAAAGTAATGCTCACAATTCTCCAAGCCAGGCTTTAGCAATATGTGAACCGTGAACTCCCTGATGCTCAAGCAGGTTTTAGAAAAGGCAGAGGAACCAGAGATCAAATTGCCAACATCTGCTGGATCACTGAAAAAGCAAGAGAGTTCCAGGAAAACTGGAGTATGTCAAGGCCTTATATTGTCACCGTGCTTATTTAACTTATATGTGGAGTACATATGAGAAATGCTGGGCTGGAAGAAGCACAAGCTGGGATCAAGATTGCCAGGAGAAATATCAATAACCTCAGATATGCAGATGACACCACCCTTATAGCAGAAAGTGAAGAAGGACTAAAGAGCCTCTTGATGAAAGTGAAAGAGGAGAGTGAAAAAGTTGGCTTAAAGCTCAACATTCAGAAAACAAAGATCATGGCATCTGGTCCCATCACTTCCTGGCAAATAGATGGGGAAACAGTGGAAACAGTGGCTGACTTTATTTTTGGGGGCTCCAAAAGCACTGCAGATGGTGATTGCAGCCAAGATATTAAAAGACACTCACCCCTTGGAAGGAAAGTTGTGACCAACCTAGACAGCATATTAAAAAGGAGATACATTATCTTGTCAACAAAGGTCTGTTCTAGTCAAGGCTATGATTTTTCCAGTGGTCATGTATGGATGTGAGAGTTGGCCTATAAAGAAAGCTAAGCACTGAAGAATTGATGCTTTTGAACTGTGGTGTTGGAGAAGACTCTTGAGAGTCCCTTGGACTGCAAGGAGATCCAAGCAGTCCATCCTAAAGGAGACCAGTCCTGGGTGTTCACTGGAAGGACTGATGTTGAAGCTGAAACTCCAATACTTTGGCCACCTGATACAAAGAGCTGACTCACTGGAAAAGACCCTGATGCTGGGAAAGATTGAGGGTAGGAGGAGAAGGGGATGACAGAGGATGAGATGGTTGGATGGCATCACCTACTCAATGGACATGGGTTTAGGTGGACTCCGGGAGTTGGTGATGGACAGGAGGCCTGGTGTGCTGCGGTTCATGGGGTCGCAAAGAGTCAGGCACAACTGAGTGACTGAACTGACAATATGAATATACCTTGAGGGCATTATGCTAAGTGAAATAAGTCAGATAAAGACAAATATCATGTGATCTCCCTTATTGTGTAATCTAAAAAAAAAAAAAAAAAGAAAGAAAACAAGCTCATAGATACTCCTATACAAAGAATAAATGGGTGCTAGTCAGAATCAGGGAGTGCGGGTAGGAGACATAGCTACACCTGTTTTTATTTTAATTTTTTTAGTACAATTTTTTAAGTCTAAAATTTTTAAATAATAATAAACATTAATTTAACCAATGGCTAACAAAAATGAACAGGTGATTGCAAGTTCTATATAGTAGGCTAATTTTATTCATTAATCAATATATTAACTGTATTTCAATAATAAATTCATTGTAATTGTTGAATCATGTTAGACAAATACATCATTTCAGTGGGCAAAACGAAATAAGGTCTCTGATATGTTCTTTCATAAATTAGTGAAAAGAAAAAAAAATGAAGAGGAAGAAGGAAAATTAGAATAGGAATAAGAACTAGAATAAGAATCAAGATGCTTTCCATATAAAGTTAAGTCAAAGTGGAGATAAAAAAGGTTCTGATTTGATCTTGCTCAAGACCTCTTTCAACCTCAATTTCATTACTTGTAAAAAAAAATGAAAAGAAATAATACTTCTATGCTGTTATCTCCTACAACTTTTGTGACAATCAGAGGAAGTAAATGGGTATAAAGGCCACTGAGAAACTACAGGAACTAGAACATATGAATATATGACAAAACCATATATGAAAATAAAACTGATCTCTTACAAAACCAAGGGTTTGCAACCAAATATTTTATATCCAACCCAATAGTGCATAATGCTGATTTCATTCAGAAATTTGTTTTTGTTGTTCTACAGTGAACTTTATAAAGCCTTCTATATTATAAGAAGTCAAAGTGGTATAATAATGCACATTAATATGGATAGTATTTCAAAGCACAGTAGATAAGTGATGGATTATTCAAAAAATAGTGTTTGGACAACTGGATTGCCATCTGGAAAAAAATAAAGTGTGATTACTACCTCATGTCCTATCGCCCTGTAGACAAATTCCAGACTGGCCAACAATTTAAATATAAGAAATTGGATTATACTGGGAATAGAGAAAGACATAAAAATTTTGTATATAACCTTGGATTCAGGGAAAGGACTTTTAAAATAAAACACAAAATTCAGAAGGCTTAAAAGAAAGACTGATAAATAATATGACTGAAAAGTTTTGAAAAATTCTATATGGAAAAGAAACATTTTTTCACTCAAAAAACAAGACTTTATTTTTCTTAATTTATAATAAATTTATACAAATCAATAAAATATCACAAAATCAACCTTTAAAAAATGCTCTGGGATTACAGATACACAAAGTAGGCATGGAATACCATTTCATTCTAGAAAGCAAAGGAAGTTATCAAAACTATTAGGGTTATATTATAAAGACTTATATGTCAACTTAACAAGGTATCTACTGTACAAATATGGGACAATCCACTGATCAACAAGAATAATGACTGCAAAGTGTTGAAATAAGCCTAAACAGCCTAAGAATATAAAAAGCTGAATACTGGCAACATTTCCTGGAAATATCATAAAAGGCCATATTAGTAAGTACCCTATTATAATTAAATATGTAAGATTAAGAATGCTGGTATTTTAATTATTTGAAAGGTACACACAGCCAGTTTGCTTATAATTATAACATGGGTTCTGATTTGATTCACTTACCTAATGATCATCTGTGTTTGATTTGGGAAAAAATCAAATTTAATGTGATAGAAAATCCATCACATATGTCTAGTCAGTCCTTGCCTGGACCAGCTACTCTTCAAATTCCAATATGACTTCGAATTTACATATTGACCCAACTTTGAAATTATACTGAGACTGAAATAGCATTCCATAACAAATTACTCAAGTAGCTTACTTGGAATCTCTTTACATAAACAAATTACACAATACTTAAAGCAGGTGCATCTATATGTAAAAAATGCTGAAGAAAATAAAATTTTGTAGTAACTGATATCACAGTCTAGATCATGAAATCTAGCTGCTGCTTAATAGAATGCTGTAAAATTTAGGGAAGTAATTATGGCTATATTTTTGAGCAGGTATGGATGTGCTATCTTGTATAGATATTTTAGGGTGAGTTTTGTAAGCAAATATAGATGCAGTAAATATTTGTTCAGTGTAAACAGATGTTTAACTTCTGGTAATCTCTATACACTGTATGATAAAATAATTGGCATAATATAACCAAGAAGCAATTGGATTAAATTCTGTTTCTTGAATAAAACATACGCTATATGCTAATTTATATATAGGCATACAGGATAATCTATATACATAAGAATATAAACATTATATTTTAATATGTAAAATATAAATAGGGGATATTAAATATCCCTTACTATTAATTTCTTAATATAAAAATTAAATAGAAGAAAGCTAGAAATAATTCAGAATAAGTACTTATGCATCCCTTCAAAAATGTAACTGAAGGATGGAGATAATTATCTAGATGTTTACACATGGCAAGAGAAAATCCATATTGACTGAAGTCAGCTTAAAGATCTGGGTTTCTCTTCTGCACTGCTCTTCCCATCCACCTTCTCTGGGTTTGACTACTCTCACTGTTATTCTGACCACACACAATGAAGCAAGAATAAAAATTCTTTTTTGAGAACAAAGATGCTGTTCATAAAACTATGAATATCTACTTTTCATGAGAAGGAAGTCATAGCCCCTTTTTAGTATGCAGCCAGCCTGCAGAGCCATCCCTCATTTCTGAGTCCCTGTTCCCTTTCACTTGGACACTTTTGAAAGCTCTTCCGTCTTATGAGTGTTCCTACTGCTGACTGACTCATACATGATCACAAAGGATCCCAGTCCTGTGAGGAGAAGAAAGAAAAGAATTGCTGATAAAAGGAAAAAGAAATCCACCATCTGCACAGCAAGGACTGGACAGCTGCAAGGGAAGGGATGCTTGCTGTAACAGCTGATTTGTCATCAGCTCTGGCTGGAGCCATGCAGCTCTCAGAGTTAAAAGTGTCAACAAAGGAAATTTTGAAAAATAGGGTTAATGGATATAGTCTTTGGTGGTTATCAGAAGAGTCTAGGTTAGGGGATAACTGGCTTTTTCTCAGGGAAGGAGGAAATGTACCTACATTGCAGTCTTCTTACAAAGTTAGAGTATTCCAAAATTATTTTCAAAGCTGGTAATAATTGAACCCGTTCTGATTTTACGATGTCCATTACACACACTAATCCGCTCTCTATGCCTCAAATGGGAAGTCTGCTCCACGATCTAGTCTTCAGTGTGAAGGTATACATTCTCTTTTTCTTCTTGCATCTCAGTCCTCCCTTTCTCAAACCTCCCCAATTAGCTTATCACACAGAAGTAAAAGGGATGTGAACATATCCTTAGCATGCTTTACTTTTTACGTGATTATTCTGGAGGCTTGTACCCTGTAGATACAGAGTAGAACAGAAATAGAATACAATTAAAATAGACAACCAGCATGTTACACTAAGGCCACATGGTCAGTGATAACAGATGGAGGATAAACACGGGGCCTAACACGCGCTTCAGAGGACATCACTTCAATGTGCACTTGAATTCAATGAGCACTTCACTCTTCCGTGTAGGGCACCGTGTTAGGTACTGCAAGTTAACAATCATTCCTAAAGAGCACTTAACGAAGATACGAAACAGTTTTACCTGCATGTTCTTCTTTACTGCTTATCTCAAGTCTTTAAGATAGATATTTACCTTATTTTAAATACAGTGATCCTTCGAAGAACATCACATAGGAAGGAACTGTGTCTTCTGGGCTCTAGTTAGGGAAATATAATTAATGTAACAAGTGCCTCAGTGTCAAAAAGTCCTATACTGATATTATGAGGACAGTAAATTGGAACATAATTCTAGTACTGAGGGTAGAGTACTCTGGCTTGAGGGAGGGAATGGTAATATTCTAAGATGCTTTCCTGAAGGAAACAAAAGAACAGTTGATTGGAATTTATACTTGGAACACTTTCTGTGTTTCAGATATTGTGCTAAGAACATTGTTTATTTACTTCATTGTTCTTAAGGTTACTACAATGCTAAGAGATCATTTTATCCTCATTTTTTCAAATAAAATTTCTGAGGCTCAGATACCTTAAAAAAATGTATCCAAATCCACACAGCTCATAACAGGAAGATCTAATTCAATAGTCTCTTGACCATTCTCTTAAAAGGAAAGCAGGAAGAAGGAGGAAAAAGAAATTCATGATGACAGAATAGGTATGAAAGAAGCAAGTAGCCCTGATTAACTGTGATCAAACATTTAATGTGGAAGTTCAAAAAACAAGAAGGAAAGAGGGCTGAGAAACTACATTAGAACTAGACAGTGAAGGATGCGGAGATAAGGCCTTTGGACTTCCTTTCCTCAATGGGCAATGGGAATCAGGAATACATATTTTGAAAAGACTTATTTTGAAGCAAGGTTGAATTTGACAGCAGACTGAGATACAGCGAGACTGATGAGCAAGTGAAAAGTGAAGGAGAGCTAGTGGAGGCCGTCAGGATTGACAGTGATTCTGGCAGCAGGAACATAAAGAGGAATGGATGGATTGGAAATAGAGTGTAAAGATACAGCTGAGAGGGTACTGCTACTGACTTGGAGGAAAACTAGAGGTACTAATGCATGAGTGAAAAGAAAAAGTATTATCTTTTAACTGTGATAAGAGCTCAGTGAAAAGGAATGAAGGAATCGGTTTTTAGGAAACAATAAATTTCATATTAGGAATGTGTTTGATTATTGATTTGGATACTTTTTGGGGTTGTGTATTATTTTTACTTTGCAGACTATGCTGAATACGATTGTCCTCTTAAATAAGTCAACAAAACATTCTTGTCATTTTCCTGTTTCTATGACTTTCCTGGTTATTGGTTTTACCTTAGAAGCCTACATAATCCACCTTACCCTTTGATCTGTATACTTTGTAAACAGTGACAGGAAATAACAGAAACTTGACATAGGATATCAAAAGATCTGTCAGGACTAGGAATTCAGATTTGTAAACAGTTGATGCCACTGGAGAAGCTAAAGGAATAAGGCTGAAGATGCCTACACCACTTTTGATAGTTGACAATTACATAATATTTAGCATCAGTCAAGCACTAGTCAAAGTGCTTTACTTATATTAAGCCAGTCCTCAGAACAACTCTATGCATGAGATTAGCTCCATTTTATGCAACAGGACATTGAGGCATGGAGAGAAGAGTGACCTGCTCTAAATTATTACACAGTCAGTAAAAGACTGGGATTAAGCCTAGAGGTATGGAATTATTATATATAGATATACACATGCAATTAATGTCACCACTGAACCACTACCATCCGTTTGGTCTGTGGCCTTTCAGAGAGAAAGAGAGATGTGACAGACACAGCCTAAAGTGCTAGTGGTGATTTAGTCTAGTGGAGGGATGGAGACTGCGAAAATGTTGAAGAAAACACTTTCAATTCATCTCTGTCCTTTGGCTACCTCATAAAGGTGAAGGCGATGACATTTATGACTATAAATGACTGAAACAATGTCATCACTTACATATTAAATCAATATATAATTATGGAGAAAAATGTAGAATCTAATCTTTAAAAGCTAAAAACAATAAATTTTCATAATTTGACTATTTAAGGACAACTACTGAGAAGCTGTTATATTTCCTTCTATTCTTTAGAGCATCTTTGATATCTTATTTCATAGAGCTCGTGTTATACTGAATTTCACTTGGATGTCCAAAACACAATATGGAGCTCTATCTCCATTTCCTTAATGAATACTTCTCAGTCTCCAGTGCTATGATACTTTATGTGCAGAACCTTTTCTTCAGCCCTGGTATTCACTGATTTTTATTTCCATAAATAACACTGGGTGAACAGATGTCCATGAGCCTGGTTTTGATCACGAAACACGGAGATACGCAAGTCTCCACGTATTCATCTCAGTGTCCTTTGGGTTCCTGTCACCTGTGTCCTCTCACGTATTCAGCTACCATCTCATCTCAACAGTGATTTAGCCACCTGAGGGGAAGGGAATGGCAGACCTACAGAAATTCCTAAAATGAAAACACCATCTGTGTAGGGTTGGTTTACTTGTTTTCTTCCTTCCTGTGTTTGCTAAAGCTGTTACACTGGAGGTCACATTTTTCTTTGTATGTTTTTGTCCTGTTTTATAGCCTTTTTGCATACAACTTTATGTTCAGGCCAGCCTCTATGGCATGTAAGTAATATGTTGTCACCTAGCCTCTCTCCAGTTGTTTCTGGCAAAGTCCTGAGAGTTTACCAGAAACTTCTCTGCTTCCCCTGGGGAGGCATTGCTCTGTTAAGTCCCACTAAGTGCCTTCCTCCAGTCTGGTTCTGCATTACAGCTAATAAAATGTCCCTGGATTTTCCAGCATACAGTAGCATCTTGTCCTTAGTAGCAAGGTCCATCTAGTCAAGGCTATGGTTTTTCCAGTGGTCATGTATGGATGTGAGAGTTGGACTGTGAAGAAGGCTGAGCACCGAAGAATTGATGCTTTTGAACTGTGGTGTTGGAGAAGACTCACGAGAGTCCCTTGGACTGCAAGGAGATCCAACCAGTGCATTCTGAAGGAGATCAGCCCTGGGATTTCTTTGGAAGGAATGATGCTAAAGCTGAAGCTCCAGTACTTTGGCCACCTCATGCGAAGCCTTGACTCATTGGAAAAGACTCTGATGCTGGGAGGAATTGTGGGCAGGAGGAGAAGGGGACGACAGAGGATGAAATGGCTGGATGGCATCACGGACTCAATGGACGTGAGTCTGAGTGAGCTCCAGGAGATGGTGATGGACAGGGAGGCCTGGCGTGCTGCGATTCATGGGGTTGCAAAGAGTCGGACACGACTGAGTGACTGAACTGAACTGATACCGGATGCAAAACTAAATAATAATTATGCCTTAAAAGCAACAGGCAGAAAGTCTGTGCAGTTTTATACTCCCACCAGAAAGAAGTATGTGTAAGAACTCCTGAGGCCAGACAACCACAACTAACTGAATATGTTTAAAAGCTGGGGCTTTCCAGTTGGCACTAGTGGTAAAGAAACTGTCTGCCTCTGCAGGTTAGATGTAAGAAAATGAGGTTCGATCCCTGGGTGGGGAAGATCCCCTGGAAGAGGGCATGGCAACCCACTCCAGTGTTCTTGCCAGGAAAATCCCATGGACAGGGGAGCCAGTTGGGCTACAGACTATGGTGTCACAAAGAGCTGGACACAACTGAAGCAACTTAACATGCAAACAAAAATCTCTCTTTTGTTTAGGGTTTATTTAATTATAATGAGCTTACACATTCCATATATTTAGTACTATATGTATTCAATCTTTTGAAAATTTATCTTGATATCCATTAATTAATTCAGGAAGCAACAGTTAGAACTAGACATGGAACAACAGACTGGTTCCAAATAGGAAAAGTACGTCAAGGCTATATATTGTCACCCTGCTTATTTAACTTCTATGCAGAGTGCATCATGAGAAACACTGGACTGGAAGAAACACAAGCTGGAATCAAGATTGCTGGGAGAAATATCAATAACCTCAGATATGCAGATGACACCACCCTTATGGCAGAAAGTGAAGAGGAACTAAAAAGCCTCTTGATAAATGTGAAAGAGGAGAGTGAAAAAGTTGCCTTAAAGCTCAACATTCAGAAAACGAAGATCATGGCATCCGGTTCCATCACTTCATAGGAAATAGATGGGGAAACACGGAAACAGTGTCAGACTTTATTTTGGGGGGCTCCAAAATCACTGCAGATGGTGACTGCAGCCATGAAATTAAAAGATGCTTACTCCTTGGAAGAAAAGTTATGACCAACCTAGATAGTATATTCAAAAGCAGAGACATTACTTTGCCAACTAAGGTCCGTCTAGTCAAGGCTATGGTTTTTCCTGTGGTCATGTATGGATGTGAGAGTTGGACTGTGAAGAATGCTGAGTGCCAAAGAATTGATGCTTTTGAACTGTGGTGTTGGAGAAGACTCTTGAGAGTCCCTTGGACTGCAAGGAGATCCAACCTGTGCATTCTGAAGGAGATCAGCCCTGGGATTTCTTTGGAAGGAATGATGCTAAAGCTGAAGCTCCAGTACTTTGGCCACCTCATGTGAAGAGTTGACTCATTGGAAAAGACTCTGATGCCGGGAGGGATTGGGGGCAGGAGGAGAAGGGGACGACAGAGGATGAGATGGCTGGATGGCATCATGGACTCGATGGACGTGAGTCTGAGTGAACTCCGGGAGTTGGTGATGGACAGGGAGGCCTGGCGTGCTGCGATTCATGGGGTCGCAAAGAGTCAGACACGACTGAGCGACTGAACTGAACTGAACTGAGGGTACAGAGAGATGATTAGAGCTGAAATCAAGGCAGTTTACTCTAGGTATTATAGAAGAAGTAGAGATCTAACTGATGATTATGGACTTAGTAGTATGGAAGAGGAAACATTCAAAAAACAGTCCAAAAAGCTGAAAATAATAATCATATATAAATGTATGTGATCTTCTTGAATTATCAATAAATATTGGTAAAATCTTTTAAGATGTCAAACATCCAAATGTTTGTTCTTTTCTCGTCTTGACTCTGGGGCTTCCCTGGTGGCTCAGATCATAAAGAATCTGCCTGCAATGGCAATATGGGAGACCTGGGTTCAATCCCCGGGTTGGGAAGATCCTCCCAGAGGAGGGCATGGCAACCCACTCCAGTATTCTTGCCTGAAGAATCCCCATGGACAGAGGAGCCTGGCAGGCTACAGTCCATGGGGTCACAAAGAGTCAGACATGACTGAACAACTAAGCAGAGCACATCTTGACTCTAAAATGTCAATCCAACACAATTCTATTCAGAAACATCTTTTTTAGATTCATATTGATTCAACAAATATGAAGTTCTGGCAAATAGTAGGCTATGAAAAATGAGGTTAAGTAAAATGAAGAGCCTGAAACATATGAGACAGGCTAGGACCTGGGATCCCAGGAGTTGCACCTGGACAAACATCTCCTCAACCAACAGAATACAAAGAAAATATAAGGGACTAATAGTAACAGCACACAAGACTCGTTGGGCAATTATGATCAATAGGATACAAGGACACAGACCAACTGCTACCTCTGAGGTGCTGGGGGCGAAAGCAGGGTACTGCACACAATTTCTGCGCACAGCGCCACCAACGGGTGGGCAGACCACTGAAGCCGCCCTTCCAGCCCCTCCCGTGGATCCGCCTTTACTCTCACCCCGTTTAAGGAAACAGTTTGCTCCCCTCAAGCAAGTGAACCTGTCTCTTATTCTTGCTCCCATATGTTGCAACACAAATCCTGATAAAGCCTTGTCTGATTCCTTGAGTGGCCTCTCATCAATTTATAATAATTACAGAGTTTAAGGATCCAGGTCAGTAACACATATGCTCAGGACATCTTTCTTTTTTAACTGAAGTATAGTTGATTCACAATGTGTTAGTTTCAGGTATACAGCAAATTGATTCTGATATATGTATAATTTATAAATATATATTTATATAGATAAAAATTATTTTCCAGAATCTTTTCCACTATAAGTTATTAAAAGAGACTGAATGTAGTTCCCAGTGCTACACAGTAAGTCCTTGTAGTTTAAATACTTTATATATAGCAGTGTATATTTTTTAATCCTAAAACTCCTAATTTACCCCTTACCTCCTTTCCCTTTTGATAAACTAAATTTGTTTCCTATGTCTGTGACTTTACTTCTGTTTTGAAAATAATTTCATTTGTACACTTTTTCAGGTTCTACATATAAGTGTTATCATATGATGATTTTTGTCTTTCTCTGACTTCACTTAATAGGATAATCTCTAGCTCATTACATCTTTTTAGTGAATGATTTCAATGACTACTGCCAGGATTATGTTGGGCCATGAAGAAACTGAGATAGGAATGAGAGTGTCTACCCTACAGACACTCTGGAATTCATATAGAAATAATTCATAACTGATGTTTGTCTTAAGTACAATAAAAATCCAAAGGAAAAGTAATTAACTTCACTAGGTTGAGGTCAACCTAGCCATCACAGAGGAGGTAATGTATGATCTGGGTTTTGAAGGATGAATTTAGAGTTTCTAAAAAGAGAATAAGGATAAGAGTTCCTCAAGTAAAGGAATCAGCTCATGTGCAAAATACATGAGCAAGTGTGGGAATACAGTGTCTTTAAGACATGGCACAAAATGTTGAGATTGTCTCATTGGTTCCATAGGATCAGGGGAGTCATGACCACCAGGTAGGATCTTCCTCCTCCTCCCACCAATGAGATTCTCCCTCCTTTGTCAACCTGAATTCTCAGACATTTATTATTAAAGAAACTTTCCTTACAATGTTTCCAGAAAATTCTATTCCACATGTCCAGTAGGCATAGGGAGTGTGGATGTAGATTACTGTGTAACAGTTTGTTAATAATGCTCAGAATTTCATTCTAGAAATCAAACTGAATCTACATATTGATCAATTGATCAAGACCAACTACCAAGGTCTTACAAATGTGTCAGTTATGAGGCTATGAATAGACATATAAGCCCATATTTAATGTTCTAATCTTAGAAGAAGGAGGAAGATTGTTATTGGAGAAAAGGGGGTAAGGTGAACACAGAAGGTTATTTACTTTGAATGCTAAAACAGGAAAGTTATCTAGGAAGAGAGAGAAAAATTATGGCATCTACACTCTCCCATGGCACTAAGGATATAGTGAGTGTAGGAAAAGACAGTAAAATCAATAAAAGGAGGTACAGTCGTCAAGTGACATTTTACCCAACATCAAGATATAAAAGAGCTCTACTCTAAGTGTCTTATATTACTTTTTTTCTTTACTTTCCTGTAAGAAGATAATGGTAATAAGCAATACATTAAGAATCCCAAATTCCTATCAAATTTCCTCACTTTTCTTTCTTTTCTCTGCCCAGTTGTTACATGTATGCAAATGCTAATGAGAAAGTTTTCTGGAAAATATATCTACAACAATGTAGTATTTTAAAAGTTAACTCAATAAATTGAGTTTATTTATGTTAAAATACATTTTAAAATTTCCCTTTGGAAAATAAAACCTGAGAAAATTCAATTTGTCAGACTGGAATAAGCAAGTCATTTTAATTGTCAGTATTTTAATTAGGCTAGCAAATTTAACTCTAGATGGTGATTGCAGCCATGAAATTAAAAGACTCTTACTCCTTGGAAGGAAGGTTAAGACCAACCTAGACAGCATATTAAAAAGCAGAGACATTACTTTGTCAACAAAGGTCCATCTAGTCAAGGCTATCGTTTTTCCAGTGGTCATGTATGGAGGTGAGAGTTGGAGTATAAAGAAAGCTGAGCGCTGAAGAATTGATGCTTTTGAACTGTGGTATTGGAGAAAACTCTTGAGAATCCCTTGGACAGCAAGGAGATCCAACCAGTCCATCCTAAAGAAGATCAGTCCTGGGTGTTCATTGGAAGGATGGATGTTGAAGCTGAAACTCAATAATTTGGCCACCTGATGCAAAGAGCTGACTCATTGGAAAAGACCCTGATGCTGGGAAAGATTGAGGGCAGGAGGAGAAGGGGACGATAGAGGATCAGATGGTTGGAAGGCATCACCAATTCAATGGACATGGGTTTGGGTGGACTCCGGGAGTTGGTGATGGACAGGGACGCCTGGCGTGCTGCAATTCATGGGGTCACAAAGAGTTGGAAAAGACTGAGTGACTGAACTGAACTGAACTGAACATCTATTCTATGGGGCTTCTCAGGTGGCGCAGTGGTTAAAGAAGCTGCCTGCTAATACAGGTGATGTGGGTTCGATCACTGGGTCGGAAGATCCCTGGAGAAGGAAGTGACAACACAGTCCGGTATTCTTGCCTGGGAAATCCCATGAACAGAGTAGTCTGGCAGGCTAACGTTCAAAAGAATAGGTTGCAACTTGGCGACTAACAACAACGTCTGCTCTACACCATGTTCATGAAATGTCAGTACAGCATGTGACTGAACTTGTAACTAATTTAACTTAAGTCCACTAATGAGATTCAAATTAATTGTAAAGAGCCAACGTATCACTTAATCATCTAATGTTGTTCAAATGTCTTAGTGAAAAAATTCTTGAAAATAAGAAAGTCCCAAGTTAGCATGTTTTATCCCTACTGTCACTATTGTAGTGAATGTCAAATGTATCTTTAGAGAAACAAACATTTCAGGTGAAGTTTTTCAAAATTTCTCTAGATAATTTCAAGACAATATGTAAACAGTGAATCCCTTTGACAGAATTTTTAACCTAAAGCAGGCTGAAGCAACTACTACAAAACACTCACCATTACTCAACTGGATAAGGAACTTCTGTTCACCTGGTTGCCATAGAATTATAAATGTGAGAAGTGATACGCTATGATGACACTAAGATTTTGACATGAGGTACAAAATTCCATATTTAGAAAGTCTCTGCTTTTTTTCTAAATAATGAACTTACAGGCACTATCCATTGTATTGTTAGTATCTCATATAAAGAATTATGTCATAATTATACCTCAAAGTTAAAATATGGAAAAATTAATAAAAATAGCTAGCTTTTATTAAGGTACTACTTCGTAATTGAAATTAATTATGTATATATGTATATACATGATTTTTGCTGTATTTTCATATTTAAAATATTTTATGTTCAATTACATATGCATGTAAATACATACACATATATATATGTAAATGAAAACTCTGCTGCTGTTGCTAAGTCGCATCAGTTGTGTCCAACTCTGTGCGACCCCAGAGACGGCAGCCCACCAAGCTCCCCAGTCCCTGGGATTCTCCAGGCAAGAACACTGGAGTGGGTTGCCATTTCCTTCTCCAATGCATGAAAGTAAAAAGTGAAAGTGAAGTCACTCAGTCATGTCCGACTCTTCGTGACCCCATGGACTGCAGCCCACCAGGCTCCTCCACCCGTGGGATTTTCCAGGCCAGAGTACTGGAGTGGGGTGCCATCGCCTTCTCCAAAATGAAAACTCTAGTACTCCTATATCTAGGCTTTTATCATGAATCTTTGCATTCTTCCTTCCTGATGAGACTATAACACTTGTTTCCTAGATCTACACTGATTGCCAAGAAAGTCAATTATCATAATCAGGCAATATTGGTTTAATTCTACTCTGTTTCTCTTTACACCACTTCTTTGTACTGAATCCAACTGTTCTCTTTTACCATTTTCACCCAATTATATTTCTGACCCTTGTTTTTAATTTTCTATCAGTTTCAAAAGGCAAAGAAAAATGGTCACTGTAAGAATTAACGTTCACTGACTATTTTATCCATGTCCAACACTGAACTGGATATTTCACATTTGCTTCCTTGTAAAAATTCCCCAGGAAAATCTATTTGGCAAATGTTAAACAGCAGCAAACTGAAGACTTCAACTCGAGAGCGACTCAAAAACCCTAAGCCTCAATAAATATGTGAAACTGCTCAAGTTTATTAGTCATCAAGAAAGTGAAAATTAAAACCACAGTATGATACCACTATGCATTCATCAAAACAGAAAAGAACAGACAACACTAAGTATTGTCTGTAGAGTGTGGAGTAACTGGCACACGCATACATTGCCAGAGGGCATGGAACTGGTACAATGACTGGAAAACAGTTTGGCAGGATTTACTAAAGCTGGACATACACATTCTCTATGACCCAATAATTCCACTCCCAGAATAGACTAAGGAAAACACGTGCACATTTACCAACGGACGTGCACAGGAATGTTCATGGCAGCATGCTAACAGCACTGCAGCTGTAAACAAGCGAAAGGCTTAGCAAAGACAGAATGGGGTCAATAAATTGAGGTGTACCCACACAAAAACACTACGCAGCAATGAGAATACAGGAACTGTGACTACACACAACACAGATTGATGTCACCGTGTTATTAAGCGAAAGAAGCTAGTCATACACGAAATAACGTGCTCTATGATTTCACTTAAATAAAATTCTAAAAGAGGCAAAACTAATATATGGTGACAGAAATCAGGTTAACTTGGCTGTGGGGAGAGGTGGTGGACACTGACTGGAAAGGATCACAGCAGAGATTTTGGATTACTAGAGATGTTTTCTTTCTTGATCTAGATGATGGTTACATAGATGTGTTCAATGTGTGAAACTGAACATGGATACTTCTTTTTTCACCTGTATACTTTTCTTTATAAGTTAACAAAAAAGTATAGTTAAAGAATGTATCTGTTCTCTGTAATGCTTCTGAATCTATATTTTAAAGGCAAGAAAAGTAAAAACAAATATTTATTACATTATCACTGAACCTTTTCAAGAGTTGGCAGAATCCACATAATTAAAAGAAACAAGTATGTATATAGAGGGGACTTGTTTATTATTGCATTTATAAGGTAAAGTCTATCTTATAAACACTTTCATCAATTGAATCAATAAAAGTAAAGAACAAAAAATTATAAACTTATAAACCTCACAAGAAAGCACAGATTCACCAAATCTAACTAAAACTTTCAAGTATCAAAATAATGTCCAGAAATTTCTCATTTTGGATGGTTAGAATGTTAGGGTGTCACATCGAAGGATGAATGTAACAAAATAAATTCACTCATGAATTCATTTGCTCACTCATTCATTCATCTCATGCTTACTGGTTACTAGATTCTAAGCACTAAAGGGTTTTGAGGAGGTTCACAATCCTTCCTGTGCTTGGGTAACAAATGCAAATGCCCATTACGGCCAGGTGGAGATGCCCAACTAGCAGAGCCGAGTGTGAGTGGCAGAGACTGTGGACTATCATTAAGCAACGTGCCCTTATGTGAGGAATGGGGCAGCAACGTCTAAGCACCCACTGATTCTTTTCATGTCCATCCAATGGAAATCACAATTTACTATGTGAAACCAACTGGTTTTCAAATGTAGGCTCTTTAAAAGAAAACAAACAAGTAACAGTGTGACAAACAAAGCACATCTGTGAGCTGAATCAGACATATGGCTGCCAGTTTATAATGTCTGACCCAACTAAAGAGACATGAATGCTTATTGGGCTACAGCCATGAGCAGCTGATTTGCCTGTAAGGAGCCCAGCCATTCAAGTACCACATTCATTCTCTGCTTCGCTGTAGCCTGAGAACTAACGGTTTAAAAGTAAATCACTTGGGAGAAAATAACAGCAAATGAAATGACTGACAAAGGATTAATTTCCAAAATATACAAGCAGCTCATACATCTCAATACCAGAAAAACATACAATCCAATCAAAAAGTGGGAAAAAGACCTAAATAGACATTTCTCCAAAGAAGACATACAGATGGCGAACAAACACAAGAAAAGATGCTCAACATCACTCATTATTAGAGAAATGCAAATGAAAACTACAATGAGAAATTGTAGTGGTCACACCAGTCAGAATGACTATCATTAAAAAGTACAAACAATAAATGCTGGAAAGGGTGTGGAGAAAAGGGAACCCTCTTGCTCTGTTGGTGGGAATGTAAACATACAGCCACTATGGAAGAGAGCTGGGAGATTCCTTTAAAAACTAGGAATAAAACCACCATATGACACAGCAATCCCACTCCTAGGTATATACACTGAGGAAACCAAAATTGAAAAAGACACATGCATCCCAGTGTTCATTGCAGCATTATTTACAATAGCTAGAACATGGAAGCAACCTAGATATCCATTGATAGGTGAATGGATAAAGAAGTTGTGGTACCTATACACAATGAAATATTACTCAGCCATAAAAAGAACACATTTGAGTCATTTCTGATGAGGTGGATGAACCTAGAGCCTATTATACAGAGTGAAGTGAGTCAGAAACAGAAAGAGAAATATTGTATTCTAACGCATATATATGGAATCTAGAAAAATGTTACTGAAGGATTTATTTACAGGTCAGCAATGGAGAAACAGACATAGAGAACAGACTTATGGACAAGAGGAGAGGGGAGAAGAATGTGAGATGTATAGAAAGAGTAACATGGAAACTGACATTACCATATGTACAATAGATAGCCAACAGGAATTTGCTGTATGGTTCAGGAAACTCAAACAGGGGCTTTGTATCACTCTAGAGGGGTGGGATGGGCAGGAGATGGGAGAGAGGTTCAAAAGGGAGGGGATATATGTATACCTATGGCTGATTCATGTTGTGGTTTGACAGAAAACAACAAAATTCTGTAAAGCAATATTCCTACAATAAAAAAATAAATTTAAAAGAAAAAAGTCAATCACTTAATTACATTAAGTGTAATGTATGCTATGATATGGAGAAGGCAATGGCACCCCACTCCAGTACTCTGGCCTGGAAAATCCCATGGACGGAGGAGCCTGGTGGGCTGCAGTCCATGGGGTCACAAAGAGTCAGACATGACTGAGCAACTTCACTTTTACTTTTTACCTTCATGCATTGGAGAAGGAAATGGCAACCCACTCCAGTGTTCTTGCCTGGAGAATCCCAGGGATGGGGGAGCCTGGTGGGCTGCCATCTATGGGGTTGCACATGACTGAAGTGACTTAGCTGTATGCTATGATATGCACCATTTAAATGAATGAGATAGAATTATTATGTCCAAATATATAAATAGGAGTGTCTGTGAAATATTTTTGAGCAAAAATTAACAAAATCAGAACTTCAAATAGAGTACATGTTTTGTTATCACACATATATACACATGTGTTTGGAAAAATAAACATCAAACTATTAACAGAGCAGGATGCTACAAAAGAGGTGGGCAAAAGTTGGCACTGGAACACTTCACTTTTGATTTTATTGACTTTTTCCATGTATTCTATGTATTGTGGGAAAAAAAATAGCCCACATGGCAGAACTCACTGCTTCGTGAGGATCTGACCTCCTACTTCTTTAATTAGTTAGAGTCCATGCCTCTCCTGGTGCCTCATCCCCAGGGGCCATTAGAAAAGCAGCTCAGCAATAGTTTCACTTGTTTTTCTCTGCACCTTCTCTTTGATCTTAGGCAAGTGGTGCTAGAAAGCGGGGTTTCTCACTCACTGCCTCACCTGCAGGGCATGCACAAGCGTGAGCTATAAGGGAAGTTTGTCAAGCAGTCGGCCTTTCCAAAAGTTTTCAAATCATCATTCTCGGACAAGAACTAGCCTAAGGAATTCTGTTTTCCTTCCCAGCAAAAATCATGTAACTGGCTTTCACTATTAAGGCTGACAGAAGAGAAAGACCCTGAAGGAACAATCCCTATACCTGAGACAATTTTAAATAACCTTAGGGATGTTAAAACTCATGCAAATAATAGACTGCAAGTTCCTGGAGAAAGTGTCATGCTCACTTTCTTATGTAACAGGGATTGTAACAATTGCCTTTTCTACTAGTTGCATTGAAAAACATCTTTTGATTTGCAGTAAAGAAAGCAGAAAAACACTGTAGAAAATGACTGAACACCTAATGGACAAGATATAGAATTTCTTTTAAGATATTAATTGGTATTTAAGTCTTCAATTGCTGACTTCTAAATAAAAAAATCTTGATATCATGTGCTATGAAATTTAGAGTAACCGTCTTCACTTACTCAAAAAATGTATTTATTTTAAGATACAAAAGAAAAGAAAGAAAAAGTATTTTTCCTTCTGGACAGAATTCTTAGGATATCTTTTTTTAAAGAACTATTGATATATTGCATTTATTTGACAACTACCATATTAATGTAAATAATTTCCTTTTTCACATTTAAATTTTAATATATATTCCAATGAATAAAATATTTCCATTCATCCTGCTTCAATAAAAAGCATTAATGTCAGGTAATCACTATGTTTATTGCTTATAAATTCCATTACCCCTCCAGTCAAAAATACATATATAGCATATGGTCTCCAGAATGAAAACCTCACAGACTAAGGTCAGAACAAAACATAAACATGACTTTATAAGGGCATACCTATGACCTTTAAGTCACCTATTTGAAATGGGTTATAAAATAAATTCCCATAATTTTTAAATCAATAAAATATTTCTATGTATTATTTTCACATGTCTATCAAGAAATTATAGGCCAAAGCTGCCCATGAAAACATGCAAGCAATAAGATTTATAAAAACATCTTGGTGCAAATTCTAATCTGAACATTTTTGTTAATAAACAGCGAATTTAACATATAAGAATTATCTTAAAATATAAATATGGCTAAGTATAAATTTTCATGTATTTATTCTATTCAAATGGCTAGTGCCCACCCTAGATTTTTATAAAATTACTTTAAAATTATTATGTTTAATATTTTTTCACCAATAGTTAAAATAACTGTAGGTAAACAAATTGAAATAAATAGGGACATAACAGAAAACCTTTAAGGGAACAAAATTGGAAATCTTTGAAACTTTGTATGTTTAAAAGTTGAGTATAAGAAGACCCAACTTTTTGTGAACAAAATAATTTGTAGAATCAAAATATTCACATTTCTTTGTGAAAAACACAAAAAATATTAAATGCATGGCTATATTGATCTCAGCTATGTAAAACAAACTATTAATAGCAGTCATGTAAGCCTAATGGGTAACTTTTTCAACTTCTAGCAACTGTTATTAGCTTTGTTGGCTTTCCCAATGAACTTTCGATTCTGTACTATAGGCAGAAACTAAAATTTAATCTGCTGTGTGTGTCAGTCACTCAGTAGTGTCTGACTCTTCATGACCTCATGGACTGGAGCCTGCAAGCTTCTCTGTTCATGGGGATTCTCCAGGCAAGAATACTGGAGTGGGTTGCCGTGCCCTCCTCCAGGGGACCTATCCAACCCAGGGGTTGAACCCAGGCCTCCTGCATTGCAGGTGGATTCTTTACCAGCTGAGCTACCAGGGAAGCCCTTAACCTGCTAAGAAACAACTGCTAAGGGCCTGTGAGGAAAATGTATCTGATAAAAATCCACGTGCTCATAATATGATATTTCAGTCCATTTTTAATACTTGAAGTATTGCTGCCTGAAAAGATATTTTAAATAATTATTGAAAAATAAAGGGTTCAAACTCAAAAGGAACCATAAGATAATATTACAAAACATGACTCTATAAAGAAACTGTTATGTCTGGATAGTAATCTTTTACTGGCACATCACAAAATATTTAACTAGGGAATACAAACAATTAGAAAAATATATAGTTGCTCATCTATAAGGTACAAATGTGGATTAACTTGATAAAAACAATACTTGAGACAGTTTCTAACGTATTTTCAAAAAGACTTAGATTGGATGAGGTATATGAATAATTCTTGATTTTGAAGGTGACTGTATCCCCGTTTGACTAGTTGAGCTGCTACTTTCTGCACTAGATGAAAAGTGTGTCAAAACCATATACTGAAAATCAAAAAGCACATTATCGTCTTGGTGCCAAGCACATTTGCATAATGACTTTAGTCTGCAAATTTAAAAACTGATATAATAAACTTTAAATAAAAATACACTGAGAAAATTTATGCTATACTAATGAAATATGAGCAAGAGAGTTTCAGAAAAATATCTACTTCTGCTTTATTGACTATGCCAAAGCCTTTGACTTTGTGGACCACAACAAACTCTGAAAAATTCTTAAAGAGATGGGAATACCAGACCACCTGACCTGTCTCTTGAGAAATCTGTATGCAGGTCAGGAAGCAACAGTTAGAACTGGACATGGAACAACAGACTGGTTCCAAATAGGAAAAGGTGTACATTAAGGCTGTATACTGTCACCCTGCTTATTTAACTTACATGCAGAGTGCATCATGAGAAATGCAGGACTGGATGAAGCACAAACTGGAATCAAGATTGTCAGGAGAAATATAAATAATCTGAGATATGCAGATGACCCCCCCCCCCCTTATGGCAGAAAGCGAAGAAGAACTAAAGAGCCTCTTGATGAAAGTGAAACAGAAGAGTGGAAAAAGTTGGCTTAAAACTCAATATTCAGAAAACAAAGATCATGGCATCTTGTCCCATTACTTCATGGCAAATAGATGGGGAAACTGGAAACACTGACAGACTATTTTTGGGGGCTCCAAAATCACTCCAAATGGTGACTGCAGCCATGAAATTAAAAGACACCTGCTCCTTGGAAGAAAAACTATGACCAACCTAGGCACCATATTAAAAAGCAGAGACATCAAAGCTATGGTTTTTCCAGTAGTCATGTGTGGATGTGAGAGTTGGACTATAAAAAGAGCTGAACACCGAAGAATTGATGCTTTTGAACTGTGGTGTTGGGGAAGACTCTTGAGAGTCCCTTGGACTGCAAGGAGAAATCAGTCCTGAATATTCATTGGAAGGACTGATGTTGAAGCTGAAACTCCAATACTTTCGCCACCTGATGCGAAGAACTGACTCATTTGAAAAGACCCTGATGCTGGGAAAGATTGAAGGCAGGAGGAGAAGGGAATGACAGAGGATAAGATGGTTGGATGGCATCACCGACTCAATAGACATGAGTTTGAGTAAACTCGGGGAGTTGGTGATGGACAGGGAGGCCTGGTGTGGTGCAGTCCATGGGGTTGCAAAGAGCTGGACACAACTGAGTGACTGAACTGAGCTAAACTGAATTAAATACAGGGATCACAACCTTGCCTTGGCAAAGGAGCCTACGTAACTCAATGAAGCTGTGGTATGCCATGCGGGGCCACCCCAAATGGATGGGTCACAGTGAAGAAATCTGACAAAAAGCAGTCCACTGGAGGAGGGAATGGCAAACCACTCCAGTATTCTTGCCACAAGAACCCCATGAAATGTATGAAAAGGCAAAAAAATGTGACACCAGAAAATAAGCTCCCTCCCCAACCCCCAGCCAGAAGGTGTCCAATATGCTACTGGGTAAGAGTGGAGGGCAATTACTAATAGCTCTACAAAGAATGAAGCGGCTGGGTCAAAGCAAAAATGATGCTCAGTTGTGGATGTGTCTGGTCATGAAAGTAAAGTCCAGTGCTGTCTGGGAGAGGGTGAAGGACAGGGAAGCCTGGCATGCTGCTGCCCATGGGGTTGCAAAAACTCAGACATTATTTAGTGACTGAACAACAATGAAATATACAGCAATTCTTGTTCAAATGCCCTGAGGACAATCAAATTTTCCCACGTTTGGGCAGGCAACAATCTGGAGGTGGCCCACATATTCATTCCTTGGTCTTTATAATTCTTACAAGGAGAAAAAGAAGTTTCTTTTAAGAGGAGAGTCACGGACAAGGTTTAGGAAAAAAAATGACTATTTTTCACCCTTTGCTATGTGTGTTTGCCTTGCTTACCAAGAAACATCCTCTTAAAGCACTGAGTATTCATTGGAAAGACTGATGCTGAAGTTGAAACTCCAATACTTTGGCCACCTGATGTGAAGAACTCACTCACTGGAAAAGACCCTGATGCTGGGAAAGACTGAAGGCATGAGGAGAAGGGGACAATAGAGGATGGGATGGTTGGATGGCGTCACCAACTTGATGGACATGAGTTTGAGCAAGCTCTGGGCGTTGGTGATGGACAGGGAAGCCTGCATGCTGCAGTCCATGGGGTTGCAAAGTGTCACAACTGAGCCAACTGAACTGAACTGAAAACATTTGCACTGATACAATCTTTGTTTTATATGAAGATATGTAAGGGAGAGTATGGTAGAAAGAATACTAATGGTATCTCACATTCCCACTTCCTCTTACAGTTGGATGTTCAGTATAACTACCACACCTTGGGTATGGGCAAGAACTGCAAACATGGTGGAAAAGCCCTCTCTAGATTATGGTATTTTATAAGGTGATGGTATAGTGGTTCTCATGATTAGGTTATATTATATAACTGGCTCTTAGTAAACTGGACAGAAAGATTCTCTTGCTGCCTTCAAAGGAGTACATTGCCATGATTTGACAGGGTCACTTGGCAAAGAACTGCTGGTGGGCCTTTAGGAGCTGAGAGCAGCCTCTGAGAGACAGCCATCAAGAAAATGGAAACTGAAGTCCCACAACTGCAATGAACTGAATTCTGTCAACCATAAGCACATGGGAAATGATCCTGAGCGCTAGAAAGAGGCAGCCCGGGGAACACCCTGATGTCAGCATTCAAAGTCAGAAGCAATGCCTGGCCTCCTCCTGCCCCACAGAACCTGTGAGATAATAAATGTGTGCTGTTTAAAGCTGCCAAACTTTTGGTAATGTGTTTCGCATCACAGAAAACTAATACAAATAGTAGAATGCAAATATCACTGTGATAAAGTCACTGTGTTCTAAGAGAAACGTAGTCTGTTAAGGAACAAAAACAATCTCCATTCTGTCTCAGTTCAAGGTTTCTTCCAGTTCTCTAGAAACCTATATATTATAGCTGAACCTCTGGGATTGTCTTTTTGTTTTTTTTGTCTGAACCTCTATATTCAACCCATAATTTCCATTTTGTTTGAAAGGTGAATAAAATTAGAGGTAGATAAAAACCTATCTATTTTATATTTGTATAGCATTTATTATTTGAAAGATGCTCTTAGTGTCAACAGGGAAAACAAACCTAACTCCATATTGGATCTATTCCTTTAATTCTAACCTTTGTGCTCTGTTGCTTGTGCTTAGCCATGCTAGCTCTGCACTTTTCGTAAAAGAATGTTTCCTATAGCTTGAAATACAGAGGACAGCCTACTCTGTACTCTCAGGGTTCTGACCTTTGAGAGTCCATTCATATATAGAGAAAAAGTTGCAGGACAGAGAATAGCATTTGCTTTATTGGAGGTTTATAGGAACATGTGACCAGACCTACATGCATAGCTGCAACAACAAACGATTCCAGCACCAGGAAGTTTGTGACAACCAGTTACACCCCTCCCCTTTTAGGATAAAAGAAGCCCAAATCGAACGGGTAAGATGGTTCCTTGGGACACTAGTTCTCTATCTTCTTGGTTTGCTGGTTTTCCAAATAAAGTCACTACTCTTTGCCTCAACAACTTGTCTCTCCATTTATTGACCCATCATGCAGCAAGCAGTAAGAGACTGAACTCGGTATCACTAGATTTGTGAGAGGATAGCAGTAGAGGCATACTTTTTATTCTCTGTAAATTCAACCAGGAAAACAGATGGATCAAGCAGAAATGCCAAAACAACACCTACAGCAAGGTGACTATGAAGACATCCTCATGAGCTCCCAAGTTACCAGCAGGTGCGGATGAACTATAGCAAGCTGTAAGATACACAGGGTGTTAATATCTTACAGGAGGAAGCAGAGAGAAGCAATCAGGTTTTGTCAAATGTGATAAGACCTCTCATATCTCCAGTAAATAGTGTAGTGTAGCATCGGTTTAGAATGGCAGCTGAACCTGAGAGGAATTCTTGCTGATTAATCTGTGGGTGATTTCAAGGGCCCTGTGGGAAGAATAGAGACCTTGAATCCCCCAAATTAAGTAGCCCACTTCCTTTCCAAGTAGAAACTGCTAAGAGTAGAATGTAATTTGTCCAAGAAAGTGATAAAGAAGGTGAAGAGAAAGCAATATCCACACAAAAGAGGGAGAGAGAACACCCAGAAGAATATCTGTATTTATACCCATGTTCACATCTACATTCTATATCCATGTCCATATCTTTATCTCCATATTTTTGAACACTTGACAAACCAGAACGGTGAGTTCTAAAAGATGAGGCTAGACATACATCTATTCTGGTCCATATTTTCTTTTTAAAAATTCAGGAAAACTAATTTTATATAAAAATGAGCACCAAAAAAAGATCCCACCTGAATCCAGTATGTTACTATAAAAGAATAAGAAACAGAAAAACATTATCATAGAAAGCTTGTTAAAAAGGCACACCACAAAATAGATATGAGAATCAAGCATAATATTTCAATACAAGCTGAAACAAATTAAGGAAAGAGATAAGAAATAAAAGAAAACATAAATCAAAATTAGAAAAAATAAAAAATGAAGTGGAAGAATTCAGGAAGGACTCTGAAATGAAGACTAAACTAGAAGAGGCATAAGTGAAAAAAACAAAACCAAGAATTCATGAGGAAAGAAAAAGAATGAAAATAAAATTTAAAAATAAAAAGAAATTATTTGATTTTGGTGTCCATTACTCAGGGGCATTCAATTTGTGAAAATGATCTAGCAATACATTCACATTCTGTGTACTTCTTAAATTTACATTATACTTTGGTAAAAAAATAAAAATACTGAAATGAAAAAAGATAAATGTAATTCAAGAGAAAGTTGGTTTCTACTCTTTATGCCAGAAAACCATGATTTGCATCCAAATTTTATTGAAATTCCTTTCATAAATGTCTCCAAAGACTTTCTAGATACAATGACACTGACTCTTTGAGACTTCAAACAATGGTGATCACTTCCTCATTTTTGCATTATCTCACTCTCCTATTTTCCTCCTAACGTTCCTAGTCAACTTCTCAATAGATTCCTTTGTTTTTCTTCCTCCACTAGTCTTTCAAATATTGATGTTTCTGGGCACTATATTCAGTTATTTTCTCTTTTTACTCAAATTCTCTTCCTAAAGAGCTCAGCTTTCACACATATATAGGCTGTTAATCCTCAACTCTGCATTTCTAGCTTGGTTTCTCTCTTGAAAAATAGCCCTTTATCAGTTCAATTCAGTTCAGTCACTCAATTGTGTCTGACTCTTTGTGACCCGGTGAACCACAGCATGCCAGGCCTCCCTGTCTATCACCAACTCAAGGAGGTTACTCAAACTCATGTCCATTGAGTCAGTGATGCCATCCAACCATCTCATCTGCTGTCATCCCCTTCTCTTCCTGCCTCAATCTTTCCCAGCATCAAGGTCTTTTCAAATGAGTCAGCTCTTTGCATCAGGTGGCCAAAGTATTGGAGTTTCAGCTTCAACATCAGTCCTTTCAATGAACATTCAGGACTGATTTCCTTTAGGATGGACTGGCTGGATCTCCTTGCAGTTCAAGGGACTCTCAAGAGTCTTCTCCAACACCACAGTTCAAAAGCATCAATTCTTCAGTGCTCAGCTTTCTTTATAGTCCAACTCTCACATCCATACATGACTATTGGAAAAACCATAGCTTTGACTAGATGGACCTTTTTTGGCAAAGTAATGTCTCTGCTTTTTAATAAGCTCAGGGGTCTCAAATAAACCTTGTGTGCACCAGGACCCAGGGACCCCACAGAGACTAAGACAGAACTGTGTCTGAGTGTCTCCAGTGGAGGTACAGGTCTGCAGTGGTCTGCTGCAGGGACAGGGGCTCTGGGTGTGGGTATGGCATAAGTCCTCTTGGAGAAGGTTGCCATTTACTCCACTATAGAGCTGCCAGAACTTACATAGGACTGGGAAATAGACTCCTGGAGGGCACAACAGAACCTGTGGCACCAGGACCCAGGAGAAACAAACTGACCACACAGGAGACTTGCTGGTGGGTGTCCAGAAATCTCTGGTGAAGGTGTGGGTCGGTGGCGGCCTGCTGCAGGGTTGGGAGCACAGACTGTAGCAGTACATGCCTGGGTTCTTTTGAGGGAGGCCAGGATTTTCTTCATTACCTCCACCATAGTTTTTCCCCCAGGTAAATAGCAGGGAGGGAACACAGCTCCACCCATCAACTGAGAATTGGATTAAAGATTTACTGAGCACGGCCCCACCCATCAGAACAAGACCCAGTATCCCCGTTAGTCAGTCTCTCCCATCAGGAAGCTTCCATAAGCCTCTTATCCTTCTCCATCAAAGGGCAGACAGACTGAAAACCACCATCACAGAAGAGTAACCAATCTAATCACATGGACCACAGCTTTGTCTAACTCAATGAAGCTATGAGCCATGCTGTGTAGGGCCACCCAAGATGGAGGGGTTATGGTGGAGAGATCTGACAAAATGTGGTCCACTGGAGAAGGGAATGGCAAACCACTTCAGTATTCTTGCCTTGAGAATCCCATGAGCAGTATGAAAAGGCAAAAGATAGGACACCAAAAGATGAACTCCCCAGGTCAGTAGGTGCCCAATATGCTGCTGGAGATCAGTGGAGAAATAATTCCAGGAAGAATGAAGAGATGGAACGAAAGCAAAAGCAATACCCAGTTGTGGATGTGACTGGTGATAGAAGCAAGGTCCGATGTTGTAAAGAGCAATATTGCATAGGAACCTGGAATGTTAGGTCCATGAATCAAGGCAAATTGGAAGTGATCAAACAGGAGATGGCAAGAATGAACGTCGACATTTTAGGAATCAGCAAACTAAAATGGACTGGAATGCAAGAATTTAACTCAGATGACCATTATATCTGTTACTGTGGGCAAGAATCCCCTAGGAGAAATGGAGCAGCCATCATAGTCACCAAAAGAGTCTGAAACGCAGTATTTGGATACAGTCTCAAGAACAACAAAATGATCTCTGTTCGTTTCCGAGGCAAACCATTCAATATCACGGTAATCCAAGTCTATGCCCCAACCAGTAATGCTGAAGAAGATGAAGATGAAAAGTTCTATGAAGACCTACAAGACGTTCTAGAATTAACACCCCAAAAAAAGATGTCCTTTTCATTATAGGGGAGTGGAATGCAAAAGTAGGAAGTCAAAAACACCTGGAGTAACAGGCAAATTTGGCCTTGGAGTACAGAATGAAAAGCAGGGCAAAGGCTAATAGAGCCCTTTATATCCAACTGTTAATGAGACCTCTCAATGATTAGCAGACAGTACCTCTCCTTTCAAACTTGCTCCTTATCCAGCCCCTCTTATCTCCAAGAAGGAAAATGATCATATCCTCTTGTTCATTAAATAAGTTTCCTTGTCTACTATCCTAAGAAAACCCTTCTTTCAACATTCCACTTTTTGTTGTTGTTTTTAATTGTATTGAAGTATAATTGATTTACAATGTTGTGATTCAATTTTCTATACCGTAAACCCTTTTTCATTGGGTTTGTCACACGACATTGAATATAGTTTCCTTTGCTATGTAGCAGGACCTTGATGTTTATCCATTCTATATATAATAGTTTACATCTGCTAATTCCAAATCCCAATCCTTCCCTCTGTCCCCCACCCAATCCAGCAACCACAAGTCTGATCTCTATGTCTGACCAACATTCCAGTTTTATATCCTTCTCCATATTTCTTTTCCTTAACAATTCTATCTCTGGATTAAATTGGCAATATTACTGCCTTTATTTGATCACTATTCAGTCACTTCTTCATCTACATTCTAATTACTCATCCCTTTACCAAAATCACCCTCCTTGTAGCACTGATGATGTTGTCTATTATTTTGTTCCTTTTACAAATGATTTTAATTGCACTAAACTGATTTGCCTTACACTGCTCTGCTCAGTCTGCTTATTAATATTCCCTAAACATTCTGTCATATTAAAAAAATGTCATTTTCCAAGTTAAATACCTGGATAAAGTGGCCTGCAGAGAAGGGAGGTGAGAGAAGATAATAAGAGAATAGGGGAGAGAGACAAAGAAGAAAATCCTTCAGGGATCCTTAACTTCCTAGGGTTCAACAATTCAACCTGTTGTGACAACATGCTATCCTAGCTCCAGGATCAATATTTTAAATAACTATACATGGAAATAAAATCATTATAATTGAAAAACAGTGAGTATTTTTTTATGTTCTCTAGCTTCTTAATTCTCTCCTGCTATTAGACTTTGTTTTTCTTCCCAATCATCAAGAAATAAAATTGGAATTGCTTTCTGATTCCTTTTTGTCAGCAACATCTGATAAAATGTTAAGTTATATAAACTCCTGCTGAGTGTCTTCTCACATCAGCCCCACACTTCCTCTACTTCGCTATCATGACAACACTCAAATATCCTCGTGATCTCTCACGAAGACTCTTATAGCAATTCCCTTTAATTTCTCTCTGCCTTTCATCCCGCTCCACTTGAATCAATCCTAAATATTACTAATGACATGTCAATCAAACACTCTGCTCAAACTGCTCACCGTGTCTATGCTGTTTCTAGAAATAACTACAGAATGACACTGTCTAGCATTAAAATCCTCCACCAATTTGCCCCAGCTTTATCTTCTGTTGTTTCCCAACCAACTGAACTAATGTCTATGAACCTATTTCCTATGTGCTATCTTTATGTTTTTAAAACATTTTTCTTGCCTATAACAATTTGTAACTTTTACTCCCTTATATGAAAATTTATCAAGCCTCCAAATAGAGTTTGATAAACTATTTTATCAAGCCTCCAAATAGGCTCTCACGGTCCTTATTATCATCTGCCACATATTCCTTTTTGAAACATACATATTTTTTCAAAATATGTTTTTAATCAGACCTAGTATTTAGATAATTATATGAGAAAAATATTCAACATTATGTATATGAAGGTGAATTACATGGAGTTTCACTTCTACTAATGACACAGTTTGTACTGAACTAATTTCCACAAATAATGTTGACTAAGTAAGTAAAAACAAACAAACAAACAATTATTTGAAGGCAATGGAAATCAGTTAAGAGCAGACAAAAATGAGAATTTTTCATTCAAGAAAATCTCCTGATTAATGTGGGGAGGAATGGATAGAACTCAAGCAGAAAGCTGGAGACCTGCTAGCTTGGAAAGACACAGGACAGAGATTTAGGGTAAAGGTGGGAAGGTACATCCAGAAACTGAGGAAGGTGCCCTGAAATATGGGAATATACTCTCTCCCAAGTCCTTAGCTGACACCTGAACTGCATATGGAAGCAGACCATGAAAACAGTGGCTGGAAATTTGACAGCGATGTGTGGTTGTTGATGACTACAAAGCAGTTTTGAATGGGAATCCAGCCAAGTAAACTGCTAGAACAAAAATCTTCAAAGGAAACAGAATTCAGAATCAAGAATTAAAGTATATAATCTATTTTATAATGTACAGTACAAAATAAAAACTACTATACGTGCAAAAAAAAAGAAAACATGATTCACAGTCAAGAGAAAAACCAGTCAATGCAGTTCAGTTCAGTTCAGTTCATTCACTCAGCTGTGTCTGACTCTTTGTGACTCAATTAACTGCAGCAAGCCAGGACTCCTTGTCCATCACCAACTCCCGGAGCCTACCCAAACTCATATCCATTGAGTCAGTGATGCCATCCAGCCATCTCATCCTCTGTTGTCCCCTTCTCCTCCTGCCCTCAATCTTTCCCAGGATCAGAGTCTTTTCAAATGAGTCAATGCAAACTCACCTTAAAGTAACTCAGATGTTAAAATTAGCACACAGGGATTTGAAAACTGCTGTTAAAATATGTTAAAAAGTTTAAAAGAAAGAGTCATAATAATAAAAATATGTGGGGGAGCACTCAGTCCAGAAATGGAAAATATATAAAATGGAAGTTCTAGAACTGAAAAGTACACTATTTATATGGACAATTAACAGGGTGGTCTTAAGAGCATATTGGTGATGCTGGAAGGAAGGGTTGGAACTTGAAAATAAATGTAAAGTATTTATCCACTTTGAAAAACAGAGGGAAAAAAGATTAAATAAGAATGAACAGAATCTCAGCAATCTGTGGGACAAGGCCCCAAAGTCAATCTATCTATCTCTATCTATTTATATTCATCTTTCCATAAGTCCCTGAAGAAAAGTGAAGGAAAAAGGAAGAGGCATTATTTGGAAAAATGATGGCCAAAAATTTGGTGTAAAATATAAACTCTGTATCCAAAAAAACCTTAGTATCCCAAGAAATAAAAATATCATTTTTTATCAAGTATCCCAAGAAATAAAAATACCCATCTCTCCACTATCAACACCACACACATAGGCACAGTATAGAAAAACTACTGAAAACCAAAGATAAAGAGAAACTGTTGAAAGATAAAGCAATTACAAACAGGGTAATATCAATATGAATGAAAGCTGAACTTACATCAGAAAGAGATTAGGTGACAATGAGGCATTTTTGAGATGCTTATAGAAACAAACAAAAGAAATACTGTTAACCCAAAATTCTATACTCAGGGAAAATATCTTCCAGAAATAAAGATGAAAGAAAGTCATTTTCAGATCAATGAAAACTGAGAGGATTTCGTTACATTAGATCTGCACCACAAATTGTCTACATTCTGAACTGTATATATGTATACTTATGTGTTTGTATGTATACTTATGTGTGTGTGTATATATATATATACACACACACATATATATACATATGTATACTTATACATGCATATATACATATATACACATACATATTTATATATATTCTTATATACAGAATATATATAAATATTCTGACTTTGCATTAGCCTCCCTTGCCTTCTATATCTCTGCCTAAGTTCTCCCATTTTATCACTTGCATTGTTACTCTAAAATAATTTAGTAAATACACTGTGATGTATTTGTGTATGCTATTTAACTTTAATCTACAACTAGAGGTGGTTTCTTAACATTTAAAATATGTTAATCAAAAATTCTGCCTATAAGGATGCTTACCAGCTGAAGTGCCCCAATCAGGGGCACTTTCTGGAGGCATTTAGAGTTAGCACTTCAGATACTGCTAATTATGTGTGCGCATGAGTGTTAGCTAGTATCAGGAATATCAGAAATAATTTTTCAGGAATATCAGTGAAATGAATGTTGTTCTTCATACATGGTAGCTGAAAATAGTTTACAGTCACTGCTGCCTTTTCATAAATGTACAAGAGTCAAGGGGTTAGCAGATATAAATTATTACATACAGAATGGATAAACAACAAGGTCCTACTGTATGGCACAGGGAACTATATTCAATATCCTGTGATAAGTCATATGGAAAAGAGTATTTTAAAAAAGGGGGTGTCTATATGTGTATAACTGTCTCACTGTGCCATACAGTGGAGATTGGCATAATACTGTAAATGAATTAGAATTTTTTTAAAAAAGAGAGAGTCTAGCTGCTTAACTACAGATCATCCAGAGCTCTGTTCTCTCTGTGTCCCATCTTGATGTAGGATTCTGCCTTCTGATTACAAGGAAAGGTAACAGATCCTGACATCAGAACATTGTTTAGTATGTTTCACAGTGAAACTGAGATCTAAAGTGCTTGACATGTGCCTAAATAAGCGAGAGCTGGCAGTTTACCCAGTCTGTTGAAACCAGTTATATGACTGATCATCAAGCCTGCTACTTTATATATGCATGTAGCAGAATTCAGTTGTGATTTGCTTAAATAATACCATATCACCTAGTGGTGGGGTCTTAGGGGAAGACATGGATAGCTCTCATCAACTATTATTTATCTTAAGTCAGTTTGCCATCTATCCCCCACCTCAACTCCACCTCCCTACCTCCCCTGGCCAAGAAAAGGAGTTATTATAGGATCAACAAGCCTGTGCATGTCTTTTAAAAGATACTGTATGTAGTCATTTTGTTTATATAAATTTATTTACACATACACATGTGTGTGTGTATATATATATGTTCATGTGTATATATATATATGTTCATATATATATATATAAATACATTCATTCTACTCTGGTGCTTATACCAATACAAATCATATAAGAACACAGTTTGATATTAAGAAATATTTTTAAGTGGACAAATTAAGTAAATGAAATTCTTCAGTGAAGGAATGCATAAAGAATTAACTGGTTCACAGATTTTGTAACTGACAAGGAATCTTCTTGCCTCTTACTCAAGCAAATTAATTCAGAATATCACAAATGCTCTTCTCTTTTATCCAAAGAAATGCTATAACCTTTCTTTTAAAACAAAGTTATTTTAAGCATTACTTTTGATAATTCATTCAGAGCAATGAATGAAACTGTCATACCTCCAAATGGTATCCAACTCTGATGAAGGCACAGAGTGGGTCAAAAGCTCCTGTCCCGCATGTCAGTAGATGTGTTCTGTTATAGTGATGCAAAACCCGAACATAATTTGCACATTCATTCTAAAACCGGGAGAAAAAAAGGAATTGGTTAGTGTAATAAAAATGTTTTGCTTCTTTTTTTGACTGTTTTCCCTAACCCTAGACATCTCATGTATAAGCCTCCCTTGGTTAGGGAAGGCAAAGGGGGCAGATGAAAAGAGGACAATGACCAGCAGAAGAGTCGGGGGAGACGGATATAGCGAGATATCAACTACAATCAATAATGGGAGTGCATCATTATGAGGTATTCTAGTACACAATTGAGGAGTTTTTTTTTTTAAAAAAAGCACTGGTCAGAAGTGTATTCAGGTGTAGATTTCCAAGGCAATGTTTCACTAGGTAATTAAATTATTATCAATACTGTTATTTTTTAAAGCACATATAAATCAACATCAAGTCAGAAGACCAATCAGTAGAAGTAGTTTCATTACCCTCAAGGAAACAAATGCAGACTTCGGGGCACAAAGAGTTCTGATGTTTGGAAAAGTAAGGTCTGTATTTTCAAACTCATAAATTCATATAAAGGACTTTCAAAGAGAATTTTCAAGTAAGCAGATGGAAACTAACTGGTAAAAATAACATTTTATACCTATTACTGTAAGATTACAGTCCTGGGATCAGCAAACTTTTTCTATAAAGAACCAGAGAGTAAATATATTTAGTTTGATGGGCCATCTGGTCTCTGTTGCAACTATTTAACTTCTGCAGCTATAGCATAAAAGCAGCCATTGTTAACAGAAAAATAAATGGATATGGATATATTCCAAGAAAACTTCATTCATGGCAGGTCACATTTGGCCTCAGATCTCTAGTTTGTCTAAAATGGGATTCAACTGTAAGCTCATCAGAAAACAGAATCTCAGTTTTGTACATCCTTATATTTCATAGTTAATCAAACTCAGTACCTAATACACAGCCCACACTCAACAAAGTTTTAATAGATCAATCATTAGGTGAGTATGCTAAATGAAAAAATGTTCTAAAACTGTTTCAAACCAACTTAACTAAATTTTAGTGAATATCTTGTTGGCAAATTAATCCCAGGGACAGAGGAGCCTGGTGGGCTGCCGTCTATGGGGTCGCACAGAGTCGGACACGACTGAAGCAACTTAGCAGCAGCAGCAGTGCATTTAAATTATGAGAGAAATACCAAACCCTTTAATTGCTAAATATTACCTTAACATTAGTAGATGCAGTAGTCAGTAAAAGACATTTTATAAAGACAGATTTTGAGTTTTAAAGTCTCTCATATAACAGTATTAGGATGAAAAAAGCCAACAGAACCATCATACCATACATGACTGAGATTATAGCATTCCCTTGGCAAGAACAAGTAATGCACTAATGAACAGATTATTTGGGTTACTAAGATTTATTTCTTTAATTTCCCATTAACATAGCATCCTAGTCTATGGATGACCCATATGTTGGGAAAATCTAATATTCTATTTTCATCTTGCTGTAAGCACATGCTTCTCATCTCCTGAAATGGGCACATCTTGAGGGGCCAATGAGACCATATTCTGGCTCTGCTGGGTTTAGACTGACACAGCCTCTGAACGTGTTTAATTAGTCAGCAACAGGCTGCAGACTGAGGAAGCAAGGAAGACTCATTCCTTGACTGTTACCCAGTTGCTACACAAGAATGAGGTGTTGGTAGAATGTGTGTTAATTTTTCACATGTTTTTGCTTTTTCTTCTTACAGAAAAAAGAACACGTTAACTCTCTAAAGGAGATGTGCATGCTTTTTCCAAAGTTGTGAACTGTGTCATCAGCTGGTTACAACTAACATGTGAAAAGTCCTTTCACTCATGTGTTCATGTGCTCAGAACTGTGGAACAGGGCTGCTGCTGCTGCTGCACCACCTATTCCCTTTCACACACTAAAGGTAAGTTATGGAGAAATGAAATACTGATTCCTTCAGTAAGCGATCCTCTCAAAACATGTGGAATACATAAAGCATGTCTATTGCCTTTGCCATCTTCTATCAAGTTTTTAGTTTTTTCTCCTTTAACTTCTTCATTTGTTTCTAATTCACTAATCAAAGTGAAACAAAATCTCACAAAGAAGGTGCTTAGCTTACCTTTAAGACACTACCTGAAATTTCTTTTCTCTCTAATACATAGGAAATAAACACTATAAGAATGAATAAATCTGAATTGATTAAAATATAGTAAAATATAATAACAGAAAATAAAACCAAGATCTAGATGGCACCTTGGTTCCCTACACTAACTCCACAATGAAAATAATTTTAAAGTAATTAGGTACACATAGACAATGTACATGTATATATCAAATATGTATGTATGTATATGTGTGTGTTTGTGCTAAGTTGCTTCATTCATATCCAACTGTGTGCAACTCTATGGACTGTAGCCCACTGGGCTCCTAAGTCTTTGGGATTCTCCAGGCAAGAATATTGGAGTGGCTTGCCATGCCTTTCTCCAGGGGAACATCTGAACCCAAGGATTGAACCCGTGTCTCTTATATCTGCTGCACTGGCAGGTGGGTTTTTCATCACTAGTGCCACCTGGGAAGCCCTGTGTGTGTGTGTGTGTGTGTGTGTGTGTGTGTGATGTGTGTATATGTGTGTGTGTGTGGTGTGTGTATGTGTGTGTGTGTGGTGTGTGTATGTGTGTATGGTGTGTGTGTATGTGTGTGTGTGTGATGTGTGTATATGTGTGTGTGGTGTGTGTGTGTGTGTGTGATGTGTGTATATGTGTGTGTGTGTGGTGTGTGTATGTGTGTGTGTGTGGTGTGTGTATGTGTGTATGGTGTGTGTGTATGTGTGTGTGTGTGATGTGTGTATATGTGTGTGTGGTGTGTGTGTGTGTGTGTGTGTGTGTGGTGTGTGTGTGGTGTGTGTGTGTGTGTGTGTGTGTGTGGTGTGTGTATATGTGTGTGTGGTGTGTGTGTGGTGTGGTATGTATTGTTGTTCAGTTTCTAAGTCATGTCCGCCTCTTTGCAACCCCAAAAGACTGCAGTATTCCAGGCTTCCCTGTCTTTCACTATCTCCCAGAGTTTGCTCAAACTCATGTCCATTGAGTAGGTGATGCCATCAAACCATCTGATCCTCTGAGTAGGTGATGCCATCAAACCATCTGATCCTCTGTCCCATTCCTTCTCCTCCTGCACTCAATCTCTCCCAGCATCAGGGTCTCTTCCAATGAGTTGCCTCTTTGCATCAGGTGGCCACAGTTTGGAGCTTCAGCTTCAGCAACAATTCTTCCAATGAATATTCAGGGTTGATTTCCTTTAGGATCGACTGGTTGGATCTCTTTGCTGTCTAAGGGAGTCTCAAGAGTCTTCTCCAGCACCACAGTTCAAAAGCATCAATTCTTTGGCACTCAGCCTTCTTTATGATCCAACTCTCACGTCCATACATGAGTAGTGGAAAAACCATAGCTTTGACTAGTTGGACCTTTGTTGGCAAAGTGATGTCTTTGCTGTTTAATATGCCATCTATGTTTGTCATAGCTTTTCTTCCAAGGAGCAAGTGTCTTTTAACTGCATGGCTGCAGTCACCGTCCATAGTGATTCTGGAGCCCCCCAAAATAAAATCTGTCACTTTTTCCCTTTTTCCTCATCTATTTGCCCTGAAGTAATGGGACCGGATGCCATGATCTTCATTTTTTGAATGTTGAGTTTTAAGCCAGCTTTTTCACTCTTCTCTTTCAACTTCTGTGTGTGAATACATAATATATGTATATATCCAGAGATATATATTTCTTCCTTACATGAATTGTATATATGCTCTTTAGGAACAAATAACACATTAGAGATTCAGTCCTTTGTCACTGACCAGGACTACAATTAATGATATGTTTAGTTTATAATGAATACTACTTACGGCATCATTTCCTTTCATTATGCATTCTTCTGTTTTTAGTGCTGTACTTGGCCAGTGTATCTGAAATAAAATATAATGCACTATTATGAAAACACATAGAAAAATAAACTACACTGAAAACCCATTTCATTTTTTCTGTAAGTCAATACTTTATATTTTATTTTATTTCTGTTGGTTCTGTTTCTTTCTTTGAGAAGATCAAGAGGTTTATCACTTAACTCAGATATTATGGAGCCAAATCCAGGCCTTAATACATGAAAAATATTTGGGGACTTATAAAAGTAGTGACAATAGCATTTAATTATGATGATCTTGGTATGATTAAATTTATTATCATAAGAGTAAGCACTACATGGTTTCAACTATAGGAATACAACATTACTTTGATATTGTTATTACTGTAACAGGCCCCCTAAGTTTCTTATGAACAATATTCAGCATCATGTGGTCCTTTGCTTTCACAGCGCAGTAGATAAACTTTTAAATACTTTGGCCACCTGATGCAAAGAGCTGACTCACTGGAAAAAACCCTGAAGCTGGGAAAGACTGAGGGCAGGAGGAGAAGGGGGGCAGGCAGAAGATGACAAGGTTAGATGGCATCACCAACACAATGGACATGAATGTGAGCAAACTCCAGGAGATAATGAAGGACAGGGAAGCCTGGTGTGCTGTAGTCCATGGGGTCGCAAAGAGTTGGACGCAACTTAGTGACTGAACAGCAACAAACAGAAACACATGAGCACTTTTTGTTATGTTGCAACATAAAAAAAAAAGACAAAGAACAAGTAGGGATACCAAAGAAAGCCAGTTAAAAGCCAAAAGCACACATAGAAAAGCCTAGAATCAATGCTCTTCATTATATCATAGATCTATTGATGGAGCATATATGATTCAGGAACAATATCACATTAATGTAACAATATCAGGTTCAATTGCAGCCTTGCATCAGCCTGAAGAGGGTCCTTAACACCACTGCAGAATAAGGATGCTGGAAGTGAAACTGTTGAATTTATAAACTTTATTGATCCTTTTTTGGAAAAAATTCAGACACTGAGCGATAGGTTTTCTCAGATGACTTCTAAAGTATATTCTAATTTGAGGTTCAATTTGGTTTTGGAATTATAGTTTTACTATGGATGCATAAATTATTCAAAAGGATATGCTAGAATGTATGTGTGTACATGTGTAAACACAAGCTCAAAATACAGATTAATTTTAGGATTACTCATCACTGGAAAGATAATTTGCTTATTAATATGAGTAAATCAGAGAATATCTCACCTGTCAATCATAATGATTAACATTCTTAAGATCTTTAATTTATAAGAAGCAGGGCTTTTCTTCTTATAATATTAACACCCTTTTTTATTTACCTTTCATCATTATGTAAAATGAGACTTATTTAAACTATATTTCTACAATTGCAAAGTATTTGATAACCAATTCTTTGGAAAAATACCTAAGTTCAGCTTTTCAATGTTGAAACAGTATCCAGACAAGAGAATAACCTCCATTTACTACCTCATTCTCCTCAGTCATTGGTTTTATGTGGATTATTTCTGGGACTATTTGAATACATTGTTTTGTGGGGAGGGGGGGGAGCAACTTTCTAGAGGATTCCTATATTTTGTTGACTAATTTTGTTTTCAGCTCTCTTTTCAAACAGCCTTGGAAGATAGAAATAGATCCTCCCTCCAGGGCAAATAGATTTTTTTCTTGATCAGGATAATAAAGATAATGTCTCCCTCTGGGCAAAGGCTGGACAGGTTTGCTAGAAGACTCCTTTTAAGACTGAGAGTATTCTGAGCTGAACTTCCCTGGTGGCTCAGACGGTAAAGTGGCTGTCTACAATGCGGGAGACCCGGGTTTGATCCCTGGGTCAGGAAGATCCCTTGGAGAAGGAAGTGGCAACCCACTCCAGTACTCTTGCCTGGAAAATCCCACGGATGGAGGAGCCTGGTAGGCTACACTTCATGGGGTTGCAAAGAGTCGGACATGACTGAGCAACTTCACTTCACTTCATTCTGAGCTGGAAGTTGGTAAATTGGGTACAACATATATTCACTGTGTGTACAACATCTCCTTAGGCTGCTTGGCTCTGTGGGACTAGGGGAGCAAAAGACAACTGATGGAGGCATGAGGCTCATCCAGTCTGCTGTACTGGGAGTGACAGAGTCCTCTCTCTCCAGGCCAGGTGCCCCCTGTCTTCTGCCAGCATCAATGAAACTATGACAGGCTGATTGTCTAAAAGCAAGGTAAAATTCACACACACACACACACACACACACACACACACACACACACACACACAAATAATATATTCTGTGGTGGTGAGGACAATACATGCTCCTTCTAGGATTGCCAGAATGTGTTATTTCTAGCAGCAAACCTAATCGTGAGGATTGCTCTAGGAATAATGAGATCATTACTTCAGGCACATCTTCAATGATGTTCCCAGATAACTTTCAACAGATGGCATTTGTCCCTCCTTTACTGCTCTGAATTGTTTTTCTTACTTTTTCTTCCTATGATATCACAGTATGTGTACTCAATTTTAGCTGTCTTATTAGGCTGTAAGTTACAGAGGGCAAGGCAGTGACTTACTTCTGTAGCCCTAAAATGCCTACCTGACACAGGGTCTTTAATGCCATCACTGCTTATTCATTGGCTACTGACAGATTTGTATCAGTCAACATTTCTTTATCACATTCTTCAGAAAGTTAGCTCACTAAAGGAGCCTACAATACAGTTTGAGAGAGAGATTCACTGACATGAAAAGGCTACAATCAGTGTCAAGTAAATGAGACAAGCTGCACTTTCCAGTTTAATCAGGGAGGAAATCCTACAGAATTTAGTGAGTGTGAAAGACTGGCAGGATTTCCGAGGGCAGAGAAAACGGTCTTAATCAGATCACTCTGGGTTCACAGAGGAAAGAAGTAGATGAAGTTATGAACACTTACCACTAAAGTCCAACACATCAGAACTCCCCTAAGGAATAACATGCTTGAGTTCTGCTTTTATTGTTGTTTATACTTCAGTTTCCCTTGGTTTGTTTTTTTAACACAATTTAACAGGCTCAGGACTGTATTCAGATGTCCACTCAGGTGAGAAAAGACAAGAGAATGATCTCACTGGAAATCAGAAGTTATTTTAAAGCCATTATGTACAGATGTTCTGCCAAGACAGTAAGGGAAATGATTTTCTTCATTTGTTTTGGCAGTCAGGATGCCTTTTGGTTCTGCTCCAAAGTATAGCATCAACAAAAAGTCATAAAATTAAGCTATCTGTTCTGCATAAAGCGTTTTTAAAGGCAGTTAAACAACAGGGTGTAATGACATTTCCAAATTCTTTGCACCAAGAAAGGTACAAAAAGCAAAAGGTTAAATACACATGATTTCATCACAATATTCCTACTATATAATTTAATTGTTCTAATGCATTTGAACAGGCCATTTACTATTCTTGTATAGCTCAGATGAGAAAAATAAAATAAAAATTAAATTACAAAGTATTCTTTTCTGGACTCCCTATTGAACCTCCTAATTATACCAGGATTAAGAATTTAACTATTCTATTGTTACATGATGTTAGAACACTCAGAGATTTCGGAGAGCAAAAACAAATGAACAAAAAAGTAATAATTTAACTGTCTAAAAAACATTATTTCCTTTTTTTATTGAAAAAGATTAAATAAAATGATCTAGCAAATGTAAATCTCCCTTGGAATATATTTAAGTTACTAAGACACTATTATAACCTTGTCTAATATTCTCTTCCTAATTCTATTATTCTAATGAAAAATATTGTTTATATTTTAGTTTTTTATTTCTATATTTTACATCTATATATAGTACCAGTGCCCATCAACACATATTTTAATTAAAGGTTCTACAAATGTCATTAAAATCAAGAAAATATATTTTGAATATAACACATTAAAAGAGACTTAATGGTTTATAAATGGTAGTTTTAACCTGTCACACTTCCCTCTTACTGTTTATGCTTTTGTAATTAGTTATAATGACTGTCATTATTCAAATATTTTATAACCAGAATTATAATCTTCTGCATTACAGATAAAATTTGTTCTTGAAATGTTGATAATCAAAAGCTTTTGAATTAGAACACTATTATTATAACACAAACACTTCTGGCCTGGTAAAACTCTGATGTTGGGAGAGATTGAAGCCAAAAGGAGAAAGGGGCAGCAGAGGATGAGATGATTAGATAGCATCACTGACCCAATGGACATGAATTTGAGCAAGCTCTGGGAGATAGCAGAGGATAGAGGAGCCTGGTGTGCTGCCATCCATGAGGTCACAAAGAATCAGATATAATTTAGTGACTGAACAACAAATGCCCTTTTTAATGGATGAAATCTACTAAATTGCTATCATTAATGTGAAACACCATTTGCCATTTTATATGCAAATTATATTCTAATACCTTTCTCCCACTTAAAAAAAATGAAGTTCTAAAATGGAAGAATTTGTTTCACCTTTCATTCAATAAACTTCAGTGAGAAAAGTATAAATATTTTTACAAATAGAAGTGACTAAACTTTATTTATAGATATCCAAATTAAGTAGTGTAACTTTAGCCTTAAATAATAGTGGTAAGAATAATTTTAGAAGAAAAAAAAAAGGCAAAATTTAGAAACAGAAAAGTCATGGGTAAAAGTTAAAGCAAAATTTATTACTAAATATGGAATATCCAATGAAGTCCTCCCTGGTGCCTCAGATGGTAAAGAATCTGCCTATAATGTGGGAGACCTGGGTTCAATCCCTGGGTTGGGAAGATCCCCTGGAGGAGGGCATGGCAATCCATTCCAGTATTCTTGCCTAGAGAATCCCCATGGACAGAGAAGCCTCATGGGCTACTGTCCATGGGGTCTCAAAGAGTGGGACATGAATGAGCAACTAAGCACAGCACATGAAGTCCTATAAAATACAGCTTAAATAAACCAACATTTACTTTATTTTTCAGGAAGCCCTGGTAATTCTCAAATATGCACAGATTGCAAGGGGCTACATCACCAGAACACAGACCAGCTAGTCCCTCTGCTGTCTTTGAATACCAGAGCTTCCTTGGACTCTCAACGTTGCCATAAATTAACAAAGGAGAAACAGTTCCTTCTTGTTCTTATCATTGGTTTTCCTCTGCTTCTGTCACCAACTACTGTTTCACTAGTCTATTAACCATCACTAAAGGAAACAGTAGTGATGCAAAGGCAATAAGAACCAAGAGGAAAGAAACACCTGATAACAAAAGGCAGAACTAATGGTAAGCTGAAGACCAATTTGGGAGACACAGTTCACACCAAAGTAGCAGCCTGGTTCTCAATTCTATGGTGTAATAGAAATAGCTTAGGCTTCTGAGACAAATGACCTTGGTTTTAAGTTCTGATTGCTACTTACTGGCCTCGTGGCCTTATTCTCCTCTTTTTTCCATTTACGCAACATGCTGCTGCTATAGCAATCACCCTAAACTATCTTCTCATTATGTTATACAAGTACTCAGACTCTCCCACTGGCTCCTGCGTTGCTTAAGTTTCAACAGCTCAGCAGTAAAAGGTTCTTCAGGATCTGGTCTAAACCATATTTTCATCCTTAACTATCACTCTCCCCAGTTCCCACCCACATGCCGCCACCTCACCTATCTACTTCAGCCAAATCATTATTTCAAATTGCTCTAAAATTTCTCAGCTTCTTCCCTGTCCTCCCTACCAAACTGTGTGAGTCAAAATTCCTATTATTCAAAGCCCACTTTTAAATTATATCTCCTCCAGGAAACCCCAACTCTCAGTTTATGCATATTTTCTTAGTGTTTTATTTGGGCCTTTACTATAGTTCTCCTCAAATTGTGCTATCTATGACAGATGTGTATGTATCTTCTCCATTGTACTAGGAATATTTATACCTCACTTAGAAATGGAAGCACACAAGAGTCATGTGCTAATTCTGTGTCTTGTTTACATAATAACCATGATAGCAAATATGTGGATAACACTACATATTGCTGGCACTGTTCAAGGCAATTAATAACTCAATTAGTTGTCTTATAAAATGCTCAGTCGTTTCAGTTGTGTCTGACTCTTTGTGACCCCATGGACTGCAGCCCACCACCTTCCTCTGTCCATGAGATTCTCCAGGCAAGAATGGAGTGTGTTGCCATATCGTCCCCCATGTTTTTCTCTTTCCAAGTCTTCTATCTATACTACTGCTGCTGCTAAGTCGCTTTAGTCGTGTCCAACTCTGTGTGACCCTGTAGACGGCCCTCCCCCCGTCCCTGGGATTCTCCAGGCAAGAACACTGGAGTGGGTTGCCATTTCCTTCTCCAATGCGTGAAAGTGAAAAGTGAAAGTGAAGTCGCTCAGTCGTGTCCCACTCTTCTCGACCCCATGGACCACAGCCTACCAGGCTCCTCCATCCATGGGATTCTCCAGGCAAAAGTAGTGGAGTGGGGTGCCATTGCCTTCTCGTTCTGCTTTTGTCACATAATGATCAGAATCTCAAGATACCTTAATATTTTCACCTGAATAATGATTTCCTCTAGCTCAGTCCAAAACATTTTGCACCAAAAGACTTTAGACAAAAGTGCAAAGAAAAAAAAAAAAGTTTAAATAAATTTCTTAGGAAGTTCCTGATGAAATCAGAGTTTAATCTAAGTATTGTGTTATCTGTAGATTTTAGATACTTTTTAAGAGAGTAATCTGCAGAAATTTTTTCTGGCAGGTAGGAGGATCTCATGAGATAAAACAAATGGAATAATAAGGGTAGAAATTTTACAGTGTTACCACCAGGACTGACTCTTCCATTTTTGAGTGAAGGTTAAGGGTCTTTTATGAATGTGACATAGATATAAGAGAACAGAATTTCAGGGTGAAAGTATCATTATATAGTCTGGGCAATGCTATGAATGAATTAATTTATAAAGCAAAGTCAGTATCTAAAAAACTAACAGTAAATTTATTAAATGGTAGTGAAGGTGAAAATGTTAGTCACTCAGTCCTATCTGACTCTTTGTGACCCAATAGATTATAGCCCACCAGGCTCCTCTGTCCCTGGGATTTCCCAGATAAGAATACTGGAGTAGGTAGCCATTGCTTTCTCCAGGGGATCTTTCTGACCCAGGGATCAAACCTGGGTCTACCTGCATTGCAAGCAGACTCTTTACCTTCTGAGATACCAGGGAAGCCCAGTAAATGGTAAGTTCTTACCTATTTCACAATTGCACAGGAAAAATCAGTCTAATGTGTATATAATAGTACAAGTTCTGATTGTTATAGTTGATCCTTGAACAACATGGGTTCAAACTGTGAGGGTCCACTTAACATGTGGATTTTTTTCAGTGAATACCCTAATATTCAGTGAATACCCTAATATTTGTCCCCTTTAACAAATGAGAAAGCAGAAGAATAAAGGGATTAAGGAATTTGCCGAGTACCACAAATGCTAGTGAAGTGAAGTGAAGTCGCTCAGTCGTGTTCGACTCTTTGCCGATCCCATTGACTGTAGTCTACCAGGCTTCTCTGTCCATTGGATTTTCCCGGCAAGAGTACTGGAGTGGGGTGCCATTGCCTTCTCCAGGGGATCTTCCTGACCCAGGGATTGAACCCAGGTCTCCTGCATCGCAGGCAGACGCTTTACCCTCTGAGCCACCAGGGAAGCCCAGCTACAAATGCAAAGCAAGATTTAAACTAAAAATTTAACTTGTGTTCCTCATTCAATCTTCATACCCCCACAACAAAGGAAGTCCAGACACAAGTAACACAACTGAATCTAATAACTAATGCTGAATAAAACACAACAAAAAAGCAACCCCAGAAGACTACAGTAAACTAGTGTGTATCATTTTTACATAGCTTAAAACCAGTAACTCTAAACAATATACTATAATAGGGAAACACTCATTATGATAAAATAATTCTTTAACATTTAAAATTAATAAATAAATAAACCAAAAAATCCATCGGAGTGATGGCTTCTAGGCAGCCGGAGGCACAGGAGGAAAAGAGGGAGGAGTCAAAAGGTAACTGCAAGCAGCGGGAATGGTGATGATGTCATTCTTGAGTTGGCCGGTGAGTTCTAGGTATTTATTTAACTATTATGTCTTCTAAGATATTTACATTGTTTATTACTTTATGTAACAGATATTGGGCTTCCCTGGTGGCTCAATGGTAAAGAATCCGCCCGCCAGTGCAGGAGACCTGAGTTTGATCCCTGCATCAGGAAGATCCCCTGGAGAAGGAAATGGCAACTCACTTCAGTATTTTTGCCTGGGAAATCTCATGGACAGAGAGCCTGGTGGGCTACAGTCCATGGAGTCACAAAATAATTGGACATGAGACTAAACAACAATAATTCAAGCAAAAAAAAGAGAAAACATTTAATCTGGGGGAAGGGGAAAAAGTGTGATCTATTTTCCTAATTATAATAATGTATATAGTTCAGTTCAGTTCAGTTCAGCTCAGTCGCTCAGTCGTGTCCGACTCTTTGCAACCCCATGAATCGCAGCACGCCAGGCCTCCCTGTCCATCACCAACTCCCGGAGTTCACTCAGACTCACGTCCATTGAGTCAGTGATGCCATCCAGCCATCTCATCCTCTGTTACTACTTAGCTAAAAATTGCGGTACAGCTATAATAGGAAGATGACAGGGCAGATGAGTAAGGGTTGCTGCTGAAATTGTGCAGAATTTAGCTACATCACTGCAAGAAAAGGAAGCAAAAATCTTCATCTTCCTTTATAGAAAGTCAACAGATATTGTCTAAAATTAGTGATATCAAGAAAGAACAGTATACAAATGTCACTTAGACACATAGAGATAAGAACCAGAGAAAATGAGACTTTTAAATGATTTCCGCTAGAGATTAGGAATTGGATGGGATGAAGGTGTTCTGCTTTTTATGATAATTTTTTAAATGACTTTAAAAAATATGGACATTGTTCATTTTGACAATCATAAAAATATACAAGTAAATTATAAAGAAAATGTATTATGTAATATATACCTTTATGCCAAAAAATGCTATAGTCTACATATATCTGAATGTTTTATGTAAGGTTGATATAGTTCTAGAAACATATTAATTCAACTCTATAAGCACAGATTATAAGAATCATTTTTCTTCTTATAGTTAACCTTCTCAGAAAAGTTGAGTGCTTGCCTGTTTTAATATATTTTAATCCTTTAGATTTAAAGAGCATCCATCTGAATTAGTGATCTTACCAATAGAAATACATGAGTCAGCTACACTGAGTTCACACATCCATATTTCTTCAGGCTGGGATTTTTGGAGTAATAAAGCCCAAAGGGACTTTAAATCAGAATATGCAGACCTAGATGTCAGGAGAGTGGGTGTGGTACAAGGGCCACTAGGCAAGAGAAAGTTTCAATGCATCAACCAGAAGTCTTTTGGGGATTTGGGGATCAGTGGTGTGCGAGAGAAGTTTATTCTGCATTATTTGTAAATCTTCTCAAAATGATTTTCTTTTTAATGTATATTTTATTTCTTTCAATAATATTATCACTCAGAATGTTCACATGGTCAAGACAATGAAAAATCTAATCCAAGTAACACCCATTCAAGATTTCTCTCTTACTCCTTTTCTTTCTCTCCTGAAATATAGTTTACTCTTTCATACCTCTCTATAGCCACTGCTGATGTGTTCTAAGCTGAGGGAATATACAAGATCCTTGCCTCCCACGAAGAGTCTCTCTTGATATTCATCCAGCAGCATTGTCTGGAGATTAAGAAATCCAAAACGGCTATGAAAGACCGATGTTCTGTTTAGATCCAAGAGCTCTGAAATGCAAAACAAAATGTACCCTAAACACAGAGAAAATACCAATACCTTTGTAATACTTTTTTCATGGCTCTATTTTCACATGGACTTTTACTGTGCAGTTAACATTGATTCATTTTATCATAAATACAAACTCTAAAATTTATTGTTCAGAAAGATTAAAAATATATAATACACTGTCAAAACTTGGTTGTGTGTTTGAAAGTTGCTAAAATAGTAGATATTCTAACTATGTAAAGGGATGGATATTAACTAAACTTATTGGGATAGTTATTTCTTGATATGACTTGATATCAAATCAATATGTTATAAACAGACTCATACAACATTATAGTTAACTATATTTTTAAAAAAAATTGTTCAGCATTTAAAAACAGAGTATAATGGAAATAAGTTACAATGTGCACAAATTATAATATTTTTTAACTTTATGAATGGAAAAACTTTGATACAACTTAATATGTAAAGTCAATAGCCTATGCTTTTAAATACAGAGTTATTTTTCATGAACTTTAATGTAAAGCACTACATAGAAAAGTGATTCCACTATGACTTTTATATTTACTTCTCTACGTATTATAATAAAAATCCCAGTTCTAAAATAAATATCCCCAAAACAAGTCCATTTAATTCCAGATGAACACCAATTCAGAAAAAAAAATGTTTCCACTTGAAACTGGTTGAGAAAGTCATGTCCAAAGTCAAATCACTCGAGTCTGGAAACTATCAGGACTGTGAATGCAATGAAATAAAACATGGTAGTATTCACTACAGTGGGAATAACTGTTAAAACTGACAGGGATCTACTGTCCAAAACTGTGATTTAGGCCTCTGTTTATGTACTACTCTTACTTCAGAAGGACTAAAGAACCTCTTGATGAAAGTGAAAGAGAAGAGTGAAAAATTTGGCTTAAAGCTCAACATTCAGAAAACTAAGATCATGGCATCCGGTGCCAACACTTCATGGCAAATAGATGGGGAAACAGTGGAAACAGTGGCTGAGTTCATTTTTGGGGGGTTCCAAAATCACTGCAGATAGTGATTGCTAAGTCGCTTCAGTCGTGTCCGACTCTGTGTGACCCCATAGATGGCAGCCCACCAGGCTCCTCCGTCCCTGAGATCTTCCAGGCAAGAACACTGGAGTGGGTTGCCATTTCCTTCTCCAATGCATGAAAGTGAAAAGTGAAAGTGAAGTTGCTCAGTCATGTCTGACTTAGCGACCCCATGGACTGCAGCCTTCCAGGCTCCTCCATCCATGGGATTTTCCAGGCAAGAGTACTGGAGTGGGGTGCCATTGCAGATAGTGATTGCAGCCATGAAATTAAAAGACACTTACTCCTTGGAAGGAAAGTTATGACCAACTTAGACAGCATATTAAAAAGCAGAAATATTACTTTGTCCACAAAGGTCCGCTAGTCAAGGCTATGGTTTTTCCAGTAGTCATGTATGGATGTGAGAGCTGGACTATAAAGACAGCTGAGCACTGAGGAATTGATGCTTTTGAACTGTGGTGTTGGAGAAGACTGTTGAGAGTCCCTTGGACAGCAAGGAGATCCAACCAGTCCATCCTAAAGGAGATCAGTCGTGGTTGTTCATTGGAAGGACTGATGTTGAAGTTGAAACTCCAATACTTTGGCCACCTGATGTGAAGACTGACTCATTTGAAAAGACCCTGATGCTGGGAGGGATTGGGGGCAGGAGGAGAAGGGGACGACAAAGGATGAGATGGTTGGATGTCGTCACTGACTCAATGGACATGAGTCTGGGTGAACTCCGGAAGCTGGTGCTGGACAGGGAGGCCTGGTGTACTGTGGTTCCTGGGGTCACAAAGGGTCGGACATGACTGAGTGACTGAACTAGACTGAACTTACTTCAGAAAGTCAGAATCTGGCAAAACTGTGGTATTGTTTGCTGCTGAAGCTATCTCACTGCATATGGCAGTTTATCACTTATGATTGGTAAATGATATGTGAGAGACTTTGAGGATGAGAAAGAATATGACTCCAATATGAAAAACCCTGGAGGCTGAAAATTCCCAAGACGCCTCCTTGGAAATATTGACAAGTTAACAGATAACTTCATTTCCCAAAAATCTTCCTAATGCAACTGACAGAGAATGTTAAATGTTGGTAACCAAAACACTCAAATCCAGATAGCAATATGAAATATGACAGATCTACATTATTTTGTCCACCCTTACACTATTTCTGAGAAAAGAGAAATGAAGTATTTTTTCCCCTCTATTAAGAATGTATTAACTTCTATTTCTCTACTCTGAAACGGCTGATGCCCAACATTTCATGGGATAGGGCTAACTTTAAATCTTTAGTTTAAAACAAGCAATATTGCTAGCATCAAAGTATCATTTATAAAGGTAAAACTTGTGATATTGAATCATTTGACAACTCATCTAAATAAAGAACTTAAACTTTTTAGCGAGAGATGGAAATAATAAGGTGCTTTATTTAGGGAGGATGAAATTAGGAATTTGAGAGATTTAGGGGTTCTTGAATTCTGGAAGACAAATTGTTCCTACTTGGTAATTTTGTCAAGGGAGAATCACATTATTTTCCTTTCTTACTAGGCATTCACAGAAAGAGATGCACTTTTTAGGGATTCAATACCATAACAAAATATAAATCAAAGTTCTCCACTGCCATTATACCTTGTCTTTATATGTAATCACTTAAGGTGTTACATCAGGTCTGAACAGCAAACTATTTTGCAGAAAAAGCTCCCTAGTTATTCTGATATATTTCTAAAAATCTTCAAGTGATAAGTATGGTGAAATCATTATCTGAACATATTTAACTGATCAAAGAATGGGTATATGCTAAGTAGAATTAACAGATCTCTAAACTACAGACTTACCAAGAATAGTAAGGTACAGAGTTTAGGAGACTAAGTTGGCTGGAAAATGAGAGAAAGTCATGAAAGGAAACAAATATGAGGAACTTACCCCAAAGTGTTGCCACAGTTGAGTACTCATTGCAAATTTTTAAAAGTATGAATTGGAAAGAGAGGCAGCCTCACCAGTAAAGGAGGCCCTCCATCAGTGAATTCCAGTAGGGATGGGATGCCCTTGCTTTTTCCCAGTGAAGTCATTAGAGCCTCATTACCTCCATATATACCGAGAGATGTAGACATCAAAACTTCTACTTGTTTTTATGACTTGCCAGCTTCTGAAGTGCTTATTATGCTTACTCTATTTTTATAGTGTAAAGGTGGTAGTTCCTATTTTTTTAATCAATAATCAGAGACTAACTACTGATGCAATAGTGACATACAATTGTGATATCCAATAGTGAATACTGATGGCATCACCGACTCAATGGACTCAAGTTTGAGTAAGCTACAGGAGTTGGTGATGGACAGGGAAGTCTGGCATGCTGCAGTCCATGGGGTCACAAAGAGTCGGACACAACTGAGCTACTGAGCTGAACTGAACTACTGATCCACCAGTCTTATTTTCTTTTAATAGATCAGATTTTACTCGGACCCATCCTCCATCTATATGACCAAGTCTATCCCATGAGATAACAAAGATGAACTCATGTTTCTCTTGAGGTGTAGTTTGGGAAATGCAAAGGGAAAAATTCCAACAAATGCAAATTTTTCACAAGTTCCTTGCTCATGGCCTTTATATTTATCGATTTTTTTCCACCTCAGTGTAACAGTTTGAATTACTTTCATCCTTTAAGTGACTTATGAAGAAACTCAGGTGCCCAGAGAATAAATTGGAAAGAGAGAACTATCCTACAGATATACACTATTACAATGAAAAAAAAAATTCCCACCCCTCAAAAAAAAAGAGAGTGAGAGAAAGAGAGAATTAAAGTACAACAGATGTGTATGCCATTATGAAAGTCCTGTAGGCTGAGAAGCTAAGGAGCCAGGTTCTGGTCTTGGCTTTGCTGTTAATTACCTGAGGAATCTTGAATAACCACTTAACCTCTTTAGACTGGTTTCCTCACATGTTAATTACCCTTCTGTCCTCTAAATTATTAATTATTTGCCTAAATTGTATTTCTAAAATGGAGGTGATAAAACATTGTTCAGTCAGTTCAGTTCAGTAGCTCAGTTGTGTCCGATTCTTTGCGACCCCATGAATCGCAGCACACCAGGCCTCCCTGTCCATCACCAACTCCCGGAGTTCACGCAGACTCACGTCCATCAAGTCAGTGATGCCATCCAGCCATCTCATCCTCTGTTGTCCCCTTCTCCTTCTGCCCCCAATCCCTCCCAGCATCAGGGTCTTTTCCAATGAGTCAACTCTTTGCATGAGGTGGCCAAAGTACTGGAGTTTTAGCTTTTTTTTAGTTTTCAGCTTTTTTTTTTCCTTCCAAAGAAATCCCAGGGCTGATCTCCTTCAGAATGGACTGGTTGGATCTCCTTGCAGTCCAAGGGACTCTCAAGGGTCTTCTCCAACACCACAGTTCAAAAGCATCAAATCTTTGGCCCTCAGCTTTCTTCACAGTCCAACTCTCACATCCGTACATGACCACTGGAAAAACCATAGCCTTGACTAGATGGACCTTTGTTGGCAAAGTAATGTCTCTGTTTTTCAATATGCTGTCTAGGTTGGTCATAACTTTTCTTCATTGTTAAAAATATACAAATCCAAAGACAGATATTTTTAGTCTTTCAAAGTATAGTGCTGAATCTATATTTTTGACATCTTCAAAAATGGAGTGATCAATGAAAAATTCTAAATAGCTGATGACCCATATTTAAACTTGCCTAAAGGGAAAGTGGCTTCCTGGTGGCTCAGATGGTAAAGCATCTATCTACAATGTGAGAGACCTGGGTTCGATCCTTGGATTGGGAAGATTCCCTGGAGAAGGAAATGGCACCCACTCCAGTACTCTCGCCCTAAAAATCCCATGGACGGAGGAGCTTGGTGCAGGCTAGTATCCATGGGGTCGCAAAGAGTCGGGCATGACTGAGCGACTTCACTTTCACCTTCAAAGGCAAGTAGTTAAAACATTAATTTATGACTTTTCATATATTTAAAATATTATAGAGTCAGGAAATACTTTTAGGTTATCAGGAATTTTGGATCTAATTTATTCTGATTCATTCATATTGCCTCAGAAAAAACTGCTGCCAAGATATGCCTGGATACATAAAATTGAATATGATGTACATGCCTCAGGCAGTAAGTTAAGAAATTTCATTTCACTTATAAAGACAGTTCCTGGGATAGTTCCTGTTATTACTTTATTATTATTATTATCATTATTATTTTTTTTTACTTTACAATATTGTACTGGTTTTGCCACACATCAACATGAATCTGCCATCGCAGCACTGTTTATAATAGCCAGGACATGGAAGCAACCTAGATGTCCATCAGCAGATGGATGGATAAGAAAGCTGTGGTACATATACACAATGGAGTATTACTCAGCCATTAAAAAGAATACATTTGAATCAGCTCTAATGAGGTGGATGAAACTGGAACTGATCATACAGAGTGAAGTAAGCCAGAAAGAAAAACACCAATACAGTATACTAACGCATATATATGGAATTTAGAAAGATGGTAACGATAACCCTGTATGCGAGACAGCAAAAGAGACACAGATGTATAGAACAGTCTTTTGGACTCTGTGGGAGAGGGCGAGGGTGGGATGATTTGGGAGAATGGCACTGAAACATGTATAATATCATATAAGAAACGAATCACCAGTCTAGGTTTGATGCAGGGTGCAGGATGCTTGGGGCTGGTGCACTGGAAGTTATTTTTTTTTTTTAATATAAGATCTAATAAATAGACTGTAGTTTTCTTTAAACATGTTCCCTATATGAGGGGTGGGTATTCAATGCTTCTGTAACTCTCTACTTTGACCAGTACAACAGAATAGCGCTGATGACTGATTCCTAACAAGTTCAGGCTTATCAATAGAAATTTCAGAATCAAGGTACTAACCAAAACATATCAGTTCAATGGTTTATACTTTTCTTGTCCACTTCCATAGAGATAAATCCCGATTGTGATCCTTAATTCACTCTGAGACTCAAATCCTCCTTCCTGTCTGGGACTCTCCAACATCTTGAGCTCTAAGTCAGGGAAGGCCAAAAGTATCCACTATGTGTAAATGTCTGTGCTTCAGATATATATATTGGGCTTCCCTGGTGGCTCAGAGGTTAAAGTGTCTGCCTGCAATTCTGGAGACCTGGGTTTGATCCCTGGGTCAGGAAGATCCCCTGGAGAAGAAAATGGCAACCCACTGCAGTATTCTTGCCTGGAGAATCCCATGGATGGAGGAGCCTGAAGGGCTACAGTTTACAGGGTCGCAAAGAGTTGGACACGACTGAGCTACTTCACTTTCACTTTCACTTTTCAGATATATATTTGGAATAACACAGAGGAATTCTACAACATAAATATTTTTCAAGGTTGTGCATATTTATGCTTTAATACTAACTCTAATTTTCTACTTTTATTTGATTATTTTACTTGTCTCTTTCCAAAACAGATCTGAGATGACTCATGCAAATATTAAATTGAACAAATAAATATATATTTAGGGGTATTAAAATATTGGGAAATAAACAAATTGAGAGGTCTGGAATAGACCCCAGGCTTCTAAAAAAATCCAAAGTCACTAAAATACAAGGGAAAAACTATATAAATTGCTTAAGAGCACTGCCTGACATGATGGTTAATTTTATGTCTCAATTCGACTGGATCACAGTTGTCTAGATATTTGGCTAAACATCTCACTTAATCATGTGGTACTTACTTGTAAGAGGGAGGACCTACAACTATTCCTGTTACCCAAATGCAAAAAGAGAGGTTTTAAAGAGATTCAGAACACAGATAACTGGAGGAGTGCATGGCAACCCACTAGTATTCTTGCCTGGAGAATCCCATGGACAGAGGAGCCTGGTGGGCTACAATCCATGGGGTCACGAAGAGTCAGACAGGACTAAGCAACTAAGCACAGCATAGCACACAGCTAAGGTTATTTGGTCATTGCTGGTGCCAAAATCTAAATAAGGAAAGTTGACTGGAGAGCTTTGCTATTAATTATTCATAGTAGATGGGGTGTCCATCACCACTGTGCAGCACACAGCTTAGTCTTCCCCAGTTCTGGTCCCCAGAGACGAACACCATCAAGATGGTTTGATTTGTTAAAAGTTTGCTCCTTATAAACAAGAACTCCATAATCCATTACATCTAAAACTTCCTACAGGAGGAACTAAGAACAAACTGCAGAAAATTCTTAAGGAGATGGGAATACCACACTACCTTACCCGCCTCCTGAGAAACCTGTTTTCAGGACAAGAAGAAACAGAACTGGACATGGAACAATGGAATGGTTCAAAGTTGGAAAAGGAGCACATCAAGGCTGTATACTGTCACCATGCTTATTTAACTCACATGCAGAGTACCTCATGCAAAATGCTGGGCTGGATGACTCACAAGCTGGAATCAAGGTTGCCATGAGAAATATCAACAACCTCAGATATGCAGATCATACCACACTAATGGCAGAAAGTGAAGAGGAACTAAAGAGCCTCTTGTGATGAAGGTGAAAGAGGAGAGGAAAAAGTCTGGCTCAAAACACAACATTCAAAAATGTAAAAAAAAAAAAAAATAAGATGATGGCATCTGGTTCCATCACTTCATGGCAAACAGAGGGGGAAAAAATGAAAACAGTGACAGACTTTATTTTCTTGAGCTCCAAAATCACTGTGGACAGTGACTGTAGCCATGAAATTAAGGCCCTTGCTTCTTGAAAGAAAAGCTATGACAAACCTGCTGCTGCTGCTGCTGCTAAGTTGCTTCAGTCGTGTCCGACTCTGTGCGACCCCATAGACGGCAGCCCACCAGGCACCCCCGTCCCTGGGATTCTCCAGGCAAGAACACTGGAGGGGGTTGCCATTTCCTTCTCCAATGCATGAAAGGGAAAAGTGACAGTGAAGTCGCTCAGTCGTGTCTGACTAGTAGCGACCCCATGGACTGCAGCCTACCAGGCTCCCCCGTCCCTGGGACTCTCCAGGCAAGAACACTGGAGTGGGTTGCCATTTCCTTCTCCAATGCAGGAAAGGGAAAAGTGACAGTGAAGTCGCTCAGTCGTGCCCAACTACCAGGCTCCTCCATCCATTGGGTTTTCCAGGCAAGAGTACTGGAGTGGGTTGCCATTGCCTTCTCCTATGACAAACCTAGACACCATATTAAAAAGCAGAGACATCACTTTGCTGACAAAGGTCCAGACAGTCAAAATTATGGTTTTTCCAGTAGTCATGTATGGATGTGAGAGTTGGTCCATAAGAAGGCTGAGCCCGAAACAACTGATGCTTTCAAAATATGATGCTGGAGCAGACCCTTGAGAGTCCCTTGGACAGCAAGGAGATCAGTCAGTTCTCAAGGAAATAAACCCTGAATATTTACTGGAAGGACTGATGTTAAAGCTGAAGCTCCAATACTTTGACCTCCTGATGTGAAGAACCCACTTACTGGAAAAGAACCTGACGCTGAGAAAGACTGAGGGCAAGAGGAAAAGGCGGCAACAGAGGATGAGATGGTTGGATGGCATCACTGACTCAATGGACATGAGTTTGAGCAAACTCAGGGAGATAGTGAAGGACAGGAAACCCTGATGTGCTGGAGTTCATGGGGTCACAAAGAGTCAGACACAACTTAGAACTGAACAATAACAACACAGAAAAGTCTATTCTATTAAGGGATTATAATATTTCTGAACTTGGATACATTTTTTGCAGAGACTCCTATTCATAATAAAATAAAATGGAAGGTTTTCCCAATATTCAGTTGTTAGAATTGACATAATTCAAATAATTTATCGGCATTTACAACAAGAAAACTCAGGTTAATATCAAGTTTAATTTTACTTACCTTTCATTTGTATTTAAAAACTGTCTCAAGTAACTATTGACTTTTTCATGTTGCTTTATGAATTGGTGACATCCTCAATTTTATATATCTTAATTTAAAAACATGAAATCTTTGTACTTCACTTGTTATAGTTTCCAAATGAATTAAATACTTTTTTGGTATACACTTAGGCAAACAAAACAAAAACCTTAAGCAGGAAGCTTTCCTCCTTCTTTAAGGATATTTTCTCCTTTTAGTTTTAGAGCCAGCATTTTAAGTCATAATAGTGGTCTTAGCACCAAATTATAGTCCACAGACACAGCATATTTACCAAGCAATGGCTAACTTCTTTATCCCTCTGTACTGCTGCAAGCTGCTTAGATGAAAGAATCAGAAAATATACAGGAAGAGGAGGACAAAAGAAACTCTAATCTCAGGTAATCTCCAGAAAACACAGTGCAAATAATGGACAGTGCTGACTCGGGTAAAAGGAAGGAGCTCATCTTGAGTTCTTCCTACTCTAAAAATAACACGAATTACTTGGGGGAGGCAGTGGACAAAGAAACAAGACAACTGAGATGTACCAACTCAGGGTTCATCCGGAAATTTTCTCAAGAGGGAACTAATTATTATTGCTAGGCTGCCTGCTAATTATCAGCTGTCAATGAAGATATACGCAGAGGATTTAGTCATTTCCTCTCATCGTCCTTCTTTTAAAACTGCAAGGGAAACAGTTTTAAAACTCACTGACCTCAATATATTATAGAGACAGTTCTCTTCACTTTGTCAAAATATATTTAAATTCCACACATCTGCGTGTAAGATGGGGGAGGAGAGAGGATATATTTTTCAGTTTTCAAACAAAAAAATAGATTTCCAAGGGATGGGCATTTTCTTATTCAGTGCACACTGCTACCACTGTCATCTGCAAAGCAGTAACTTTTGAGATCCAGGACTATAAAATTTTTCATTATTTTCCAAATCAATTCTTTTATTCAATGCCTTAAAGCTAATTCAACAATAAAATACTGAATCACAAAGTAAGCATTGTTAAGGGAAATGAAATGTATAAATAATGGTTAGAAATTGCTTCAACTTTTTAACAAGTCCAAAGGAAACGTTCTTACAACATGCTTTGATGATTTTGACAGATCTGATCAATGTTCACTAATGGCTTATAATAATGTTGAAACAGAGTTGTAAAGAAATAAGCAATTAACTTTTTTAAAGTGTAATCAGGGCTTACTAATTGGTCTTTCCAGCAATGGACTATGGTCATCCTTTCACCTACCCTCTGAACTTTTAGATTTCTATCTTTCTAACAAGTCAAAGGTCCAAAACAGGCACTGTGGTATACCAACTTTTAATCATATGCTGCTTCCAGCAAAAGCAAAAAGAGTTCAAAAGTACACATGAATGGCCTAGGCATTTAGTAGCCTTTTATTTCCTTAGTCAAGAAAAAAATAGTGTCAGAATTTTAAGATTCCTTATGTTCCTATATTATATAACTTATCATTATTTACTATTACACATGATATTCTGACTTACAGATCTCTGAACTCCATGAACACAAGATCACCAGCGGACAAGTTTACACAGAATCATTGTCCATGCAAATACTGGACATATATGTGAGTACTCATATTTAAATCACCAAATTGAACAAAATCATACAGTACAAAGTGCTACCATCTAAAAGTCAATGATTTAACAATTGTGATTGCCTCCTAAATGTTGAATTATATTTTATTTTATTGGAAGTCAATGGAGCAAGTGCTATGTGAACAGCTTCTGAAGCTGAGTCTATACGGCAAAGGGACCCTGAACTGCGAGCAGTGTGTCCATTCAGCATTCCTCTGGGGCCTTGTAACCAGGATATGATATTTTAAATGTAATGGAAAGGCTTTCAGTGGTTTCAAGAGCAATTGTATGTCTGGATTTATCTTTAAAATACTAATTGATTTTGATGTGCGTAATTGTCAGCAGGGGGCAAAACTTGAATAAAAGGAGGTTTGAAGAATTATTTTTTAATAAGCATGTGAGAATGATAGTAACAAAACAAGGTGTACTATAGAGGGAGAGACCTAAAAGATTAAATGAAAGAAAGCTAGGCATCAAATTTTACACAATACGGTAAAAGTTTTACTTTTTCTCAATTTAAACTGATTAGGATTGGGATAACAGATTGTAATTCATTTTGATGCAACATTCAGTATGTACTGAAATGCTCTGCATTATATACTATATCTGGGGTGTCAGAAGCACATTAGAAATCAGTGTAATCTATATAACACAAATCAGATTTTGGCATTCTTCATCCTATTTCTATAAATTAATTTCAGAGGTAAGTTTTTTCATGCTAACATACTAGATAAAATAGGGTCTGTTCACTTTTTTTCTTTTTTTAGAAAATACTTTTTAGAGTTCAAAACCAGGAAAACTATAAAGGTAGGAGGGATAAACTAAGAATTCAGGATTAATAGATACAAACTACTACATGTAAAATAAACAATAGGGACCTACCATATAGCACAGGAAACTACCCTCAGTATCTCATTAAACCTATAATAGAATATGTAAAAGAACGTATATATATATATTTAACTGAATCACTTTGCTATACATCTGAAACTAACACAACATTGTAAATTAACCATACCTTAATTTTTAAAAGTGGTTTGAAAAATAGCACTACGGTGTATATACATGAATATATGGCAATTCACACACATGAAAATATATTTATAAGAAATATTGTTAGAAGTGGAGGTTTTTTTTTGTTTGTTTGTTTTTACAGATACTGCCAATGTGCCTCCATGGGAATTATAGTTTAATATTCTGCCACTGCAAGTGAGAATGACTATTCCCCATCACCTAGAGAACAGTATGCCATTATATGTCATTAAAATTTAGGATATGTGCAGATCTGACTATGGAAATACTAATTAAATTTACCTTTTTCTTATGGGTGAAATTAAGCATCTTTCATAGATTTTAGAATACTTTCACTTTTTGTCATTTTTATGTCCATTGCCTATTTTTCTGCAAGCTTAAGTTTTTTAGTCAAGATCTGAATTTAAGAAATGTTAAAACTGTTAAGTTTTATATTTTGTGACATCATGGTTGAAAGATGGAGGAGGCTAGGTTCTTCAATGTAGAAATGTGTGCTTCAACCATGTTAGATATTTTTAATGTGTTAAATTTTTGCTTTAGTGAATAAACCTAATTCTTAATTATTTAGTGTTTTGAACCAGTTTGGCATTAATAATTCACACACACACACACACAAATGTTATGAATCAGGGAACATGTTCAGTCTCCCAGAGGCTGAACTGGGCGTCAACAAACTCCTAGGCAGAGCTGTTCAGCTGGGAGCCATGTGGGGCAGAAGTGTGGAGCCTTGCCCACAGTGGAGGTGCCACTGCTGGGAAGGGACAGTGGTTCTGTACCCAGAGGCCTTTGTGAAATCGTCCTCCCTAAGGACACTACAGTTGATCCAGATTTTTTCTCATCCATTCTCCCTGGCTTCAGGGTCATGTTTTCCATTCGGCCTCTTCAGACTTCAATCCCCTTCATACTGACTCTATACTTTTCCTATAGCTCCATTTTTGAGGCTCCCTGTGGGATCCATTTTGACTCATTTGGTTTTTCTTTGAACAATTATTTCCAGTCACTGATGAGTCCCAAATCCAAAACCCTTTCTCACACACAGATTAACTAGGAGTTATATTAAGTGGCATCATATAATATCTTCTTAATAATTTACTATCTACTATAAAATATCAGAAATGTTGTATTTAACATTTAGTTTCCCAAGGCCACTACTGTGGAGGTCAATTTTTGCTTATGGTCAGGCTTTTACTGAACACTAGCCAATGAGAAAGTTTCTTTCAAATGGAGGGAAAAATGACTCACTCAAAACTGATCTTTCGACCCTCCTGTTAACTTGACACTCATTTATGAGAATTCCAAAATTTTAAGTAACAAATACTTTACAAGATGTTTTATATGTTCAATCAAAGCAGAAGTTAATGAAGCCAAGAATATGTGTGAAATACTGTAATGCTGTTTTTTTATACTGTTAGAGATTTAAAACTTATCAAGAGGAAGTGGTGAAAGAAACACATTTCTAGAAGTCCAACAAAGTGTTCCTAGTATTATAATAGTGTGCTCTAGGTTTGATCATCAAGTGAACATCTTCCTTTCAGATTATTTTCATACAATCTATGAAATTATCTGTGATAATAAAGCTTTGTTTTCATTTATTTGTTACTTATTTCTAAATATTAGACATGTATAAATTGTGTTCATTTTATAGTAATATCTGAAAAGCCACTTTTTCTGGATTATGTCATTTCAGCATGGGTTGGTTATCATTTAATATTTAAAACGAATAGTGTATCAACTGTTCTATATATTTATATTATATTCTGTTTTAGAATTAGGTTTAAAACAAATGAGGAATATTACATCATAATTCGTTTCCTCTAACACACTTAACAATCCTGATTTCCACTGTTCTGTCTACACCCCACCAAAAAAATGCAGTTTGTAAGACACTTCTGATTTTCAAAGTTGGCTAAGGTATACACAATTGTAAATAGCTATTACATTCTAAATATATTTTAATATTATCTAAATTCAGAAACATTCTATGCTATAAAGCTAATATACTGCTTATAATATATATGTTTAAGTGAATTTAAGTCACACTAAGAAATTGAATATGTCTATCATGCATATTTTCCGTATCGCAGTCGATCTTTTTAGACATGCTGTGCTGTGCTATGCTGCATTACTCAGCTGTGTCTGACTCTTTGTGCCCCATATACTGTCATTTGCTAGGCTCCTCTGTCCTTGGGCATTCTCCAGGCAAGAATACTGGAGTAGGTTCCCATGCCCTCCTCCAGGGCATCTTCCCAACCCAGGGATCAAAGCCAGGTCTCCCATATTGCAGGTGGATTCTTTACTGTCTGAGCCACCAGGTAAGCTGAAGAGTACTGAAGTGGGTAGCCTATCCCTTCTCCAGGAGATCTTCCCAACCCAGGAATTGAACCACGGTCTCCTGCATTGCAGGTGGATTCTTTACCAGCTGAGCTACCAGGGAAGCCCAATATAACATGCCAGCACATAGCATAAACATTTATAGGCTTTCCCCCCAATACTACTGAGATAAAAGTGAGGTGTGACACTGTTAAAGTATACAGCATAATGATTTGATATATGTATATATAGCGACATGATTACCATGATTAGCTTAGTTAATATCCATCATATTAAATAGTTATTTCTTTTTGTGATAAGAATTTTTAAGACCTACTCTCTAAGCAACTTAAAGAAACATGATACAGTACACCATGCCACACATTACATCCCCATTACCTATTTATTTATAATTGGAAGATTGTACCTTTTGAACACATTCATCCATTTCCCCCACCTCTCAATTTTTATCTTATGTTTTGTTAAGTTCTGTATTTTTCTATAACAACAAGTTTATTGATATTTGGTCTATAATATTTTCTCTCATAAATAACCCATCATATAACAACAAAGAAGTAAATTAGCTAAAAACAGAATTGTATTTTTACTTCATCATATATTGGTTCAAGTATTGGATATCTGAAATTATTCAAAGTAATATGATGCTCAGTTTCTTATTCCCTATACTGACCTCCAAATTCATACTTGTTTAGTCAAGTGCCTTGTGCTATTTTCTCCTGGAGTCTAACAATCTTCTCCAATTGAGCAAGTGAAGAATAAACTTTTGATTTTCAACTATGAACTAACTCATCTCTCAGACTTTCACTCTCAGTAAGTTCTTCTTTGTATCTTGCCAAAAATGTAGGGTTTCTCCCGATTCTCCTTCCCCTGAATGCCTCAATATCTGTCAACATCTTCACTATAACTACCCAACTGGGCCAATGAAAGGGCTTCCTAACTGCTTCCACACTTTGTCATCAGCCTATTGGTTTATCTCACAGTAGCCAGGGTGACTATTCCTTTAAAACTATTAAGTGGGTCATGATGTTCCTCCCCCCACATAAAACCCTCCAATTAATTCCTAATGTCCTTAGGTTAAATCCATACTCCAACTGTGGCATTAGGTATGGCTGCCAATATTGCAATATTACCCCTGATACTGCTACACTTTTTCCCTTTCTCACCAAGCTCCAGGGCCCAGGCTTTAGAGCTTTGCCTTGATTCTTCTTTCCACCTGCTCCATGCCTCCCTCTGACCTTCACATTGTGGCTCTTCCTGCCATTTGGACCTTATCTCTGTGAAGTCTTCCCAGACTAAGGAATCTGGAGCTCCCACCTTGACAACCCCAGCTGCATCACTCCCTCTTACTATTTTAATATTGCATGCATGCTACTTGGTTTTGAATTTTTCTTAACTTGTATATTCTCTCTCCCCTCTGACAGGAAGTTCCATGCTAAGAGTGACATTTTCCATCTTGATCACTGTGATAGCCCTAGAGCCAAGACCAGTGTTAACCACTTCTTTACTAGACACTCGATAAATGTTTGTGAAATGAATGAACTTCTCTGAATCTCAACTTCCTCAAGTGTGAATTGGGGATAACAACAAATTAGGAGCATTGCTATAAGAATCAAACGACTCCTAGAACCTAATGGATGGTCGATATATTTGGGTTTCTTTCTCCTTTCTTTTGATGTTGATAAATTATTGGCAAAGGTTATGAATGGTAATTTCTCCTATAGAAATAGGTTTTTCTTAATTACATTCTTTCAAGTGGACATATGTACTCTCTAGGCTTTTTATATAGGCTTAAAGTGAAATAGGAAATTTTCTAAGTACATGATTACTATGATCAGTGTAAACAGCTACTCTGTATTTTAAGTTCAAATCTTGTTTTCCTACCAAGAATAGTTTGGGATAGCTTTCTATTCCTTTTTCAACCCACATCCATCTCCACTTGCAAGAGAATATTTCCTTAGAAAATGTGCTTTATTTCTTTATCATCCATTTATTTATAAGCTCAATCTAAAATATGTTATACTAAACTTTCTCTATTTCACCCCTGAAATTTAAATTTTAAGTAGCAGAATAGCAGGCAAACATTCTTTCAACATTTTTGCTACTACTCTTAAATACTGGATGTTTATGAGCTTTTCAGTATTTAATTTGGTACTTGTTTTTATAAGAACAGAGTTGTCAAGTCTTAGACAGGTGCGTGACTTGACATGGTGTTAAAGCACCACAGCTAAACACCCTCTGCATTCTCCTCTTTTGACCTTTAATAAAGATCTTTAGTCTCATCTTTATAAAAATAAAGCCTTCTCTCAACCCATATAATTTAATCCCATAAAACATTCCTTCTAAGAAAAAAATGACTTCCAGATGTCTGAAGAGCTTGGAATCTGATAATCTGACACATTGAACATTTGCACCTTTAAAAACATGTCATTTCCAGACTGACTTATTACCATGAAGTAGTGACTACTGTGTAATTTGGATACTTTCTCTATTAACATCACATTTTCCTTATAGTTTCAATGCGGACAGAATAATAACTGAATTTCAAATCTGGGCAGAATGAAAGGCAACTTTATAATTTTTTGATAATGCCTGAATTAAATGGAAACAATCTATTCATCCACATTATGACAAGAAAATAATATCATTGGTAGATGTATTTCTGATATAGAAATGAGGCTGTGTGTTATTGGCCATCATTTGATAGGTTTGGAAATGCAAGACAACCACTACAAGGTCATTTGCTCTTAAATTACATCCCTCAATTACTGTAGCTGCTGCCATGCGAACCGGAAGCTCCTTAATAAGTAATAGGCCCCCTTGGCAGGTGGGTTCTCTTTAGATGTGGCTAACTCAAAAGAAATTGAAGAGGAAAGACAAACCCATGCTATGTGTACAATTCACTGATGACTTTCTTTCACAAAATGTCACCTTAGTGACTAAGCTGCTAACAAATTCTTCTGTTTTCCTTTCCTTGCTATCTTCAATAAGCATTGAGTCACTTCCCAGAAAATACTGTTGTTTATAACCTGTCACAAGGCAAACAGTACCTAAAAAGACCACCCGTGATTTCTCTGGAAAGTTGAAAGGAAGGGAAACACACATTCACAGAAAGGCTCTTGAATCCCAGGTACTGTGTGAAATATCCGCTTTGTGTAACTTCATTTGCCATTCATATCACTCCAACAACAGATGGATAACCCTTCCCATTTTATAGGTTAGGAAACAGAAGCTCACACAGAAACTTAAAAACTTCCCAAAGTCAGACATCATTTGAGGGTCAGTATCTCTGGATTTAGAAACATTATTTTGCTTATTTTGTGTATTTGACCATAACAGAAGAGTTTGTATAATTATACAGTTTCTTCACAGACTCAAGGAAGTCATAAGTTGTCAGCGAGGTAAGTCCCTGAGGAGTATGTTACAGGTGTTCCCCATGTTTCATGCATCTACCCAATAATATTTACCCATAAGAAGTGGTCATAGACAACACTGGAGGTCATCAGTGTTTCCACCTATACCTCAGCCTTTCAGCCTTTTCTTGTAATTTGTCTCACTTATCCTAAAGGCTTTCTCATGTCAGCCATGTTTACATCACATAATCTGATACCAACAAACAGAAAACAATGTGACCCAGGGGGTCAGACAACACAGAGATCAGAAGCAAATAAAAAATATACCTCTTAACTTCAAATCAGTTAGAGGAGCTAATGCTCTGAAAAAGAAAAATTATTTGAAAAAATAAGTAAAGACATCTGTATTTCGTTCCAAACTTTATCACTGAATATACCATTTGTAAGGGATTAAGTTCCCCATTTGCAGGAATGAGAGAGGTGGATGGGATCATCACTAAGGTTCCCTGTAGGTTCACAAACTATATCACATCACAAACTATACTATCTCCATTGGGGAAACCGTAAATTAGAAGTGTCCACAGGATGCTCTCTAGGATTTTTTAGTTTTGTTAGCTTTTAGTTGGTGAAGGACAGGGTAGCCTGGCACGCTGCAGTGCATAGGGTTACAAAGAGTTGGACATGACTGAGTGACTGAACTGAACTGATAAATCACGAGAACTGTAGAATTACTTCTAGCTGTATGGAAAGAAAAAAATTAATACTGAAGATACAATTTCATATCTGTTAAGTTCTTGTGTCCAAAAAAGTGTATTACTATGGATTAAAAAAAACAAGAAACGTATTGCTATTGATCTGTTTCCTATAATTTTTGATATGCTGTAAATATAAGAGGGAAGCAATAAATCACATACATTTGAGTTTCATATTGGTATATCACATTTATTGAGAAAAGATGACTTAGGTCATGCTACAATCAGAAAAACTGAAATATTTGACAAAACCTTTATAAATTACAATGCTATCACTTAAGCCCAAACCTTATTACTCAGGAAACCAGTAACTTGGCAAATGTGAACACTGCTCTACATTCTGAGAACAAGAGTATGAATGATAAATAAGAAAAAGCATAGGAATCTTGGAAGACACTTTTATGGGATAAATTAAAATGTCTTTTATAGAACTCACTGGAGAAATGCTAAAGTATAAAATTAACTCTAGACAAGTAATTCTTTAGTAGACTAAGTTGAAAGAAACAAACTTAAGTTCTGCTATGAAATTCAAGATTAGCTCCTTTTTCTACATTTTATGATAGAACCATCTCCTTTGAGAATCAACTGAATTTCTGAAAATATCATTCCTGCCAGCTGGAGGCAAGAGTGAAATGCATTAACATGTAGCTGCCTTTCCCCAGATCCTCAACTGTATCAGAACAGATGCTTGCACCCAGGTAAATGGCCATCCATCATCAAGTCAAATATGATTTTACATGTACTTGGATCCTTCTGGCAAGGTCACTGCCCCTATCTCAGAAAAAAAATTCCACATAAAATTGGGAACAGGAGGTCAATTTTCTTTTCCTACCATGACAAGGCAGAGATAGCCTCTGCCACTGGAAGGGAGCAAATGTGTTAACTCCCTTATTGGCAGACACCCTTTAAAATGATAATGCAGTTTTTCAGAACGCTTGTTGCTAGCGACTGCTAGGATTCATCACTATAAAACAGAGCTGTGTGCATGTGTATGAAAAAGAAAGGGGACAATTAAAGGATGTGAACATAGTTGTGGGGAGGTGGCAAGCAGAGGCAAGCAGGAGGTGTAAAAGCTTTCCCATCAACATTTCCATTCATTTGCAACAGGGGAAAGAGAACAAGAAAGAAGGTAATTAAAAGTGATGTAAATAACATCAAGAAGTGATCATTTTGGTTACAGTTCATACTGCTAAAAATAACATAAATTAACAGATATGTTAATAAGGTGTTTAAAGCTATTGAGTTCCAGCCTCCTTTTGTAGAACTTATCAATTTCAGCCCTCAAGAGAGCCTCCTCATTTCCCACACAAGAAATAAAAACATATACTCTATCTAAATTATTAATGCATTCCAATTGTTAAAATGGTTATTGTGAAAACATTAAAGAGCATAAAAATTAAGTGACTAATTGATAACATAATTTTCTTTGGCAAAGACAAGATTCTTAACAGAGGCTCTAACTCCTGTAATGTCAACTGCAACATTTAAAATTCCTTAATTATTTCATTCTTGTCTTTAATATTCATTGACACAGCATAGTACATATGAATCTCATAAGGTGTTTTTTGATAATAAATTATCTGGAGTAAATTAAATTTTTGAAGGCCATGAATTATCACACAGAGTTTCAGTGGCAAATTACCTTGACTAAAATAATAATTAATTAATTTCAATTGATACCCTACTTATATGACCAAGGAAACATCATATTTGGACACAAAAGGACCAAAACTTGTTTTTTGAATGGGTAATAGTGAGTTCTTTGAACTTACTATGAACAGAAGCTTAATGTTCTCCAGAGGGGCTAATCTAACAAGCAAAGCTGCCTATGTGGTATAATTTGAAAAGGGGTAATGAAGAGGGCCCTTTGAGTCCAATTATTTAATCCTCTCCCAGTTACTACTGTCATTAAAGTTTTACAACTTTGATATTTCCAGCTTTCAGGAGACCTTATTAAAATTGTAGAACCTCTGGGAGGGATTATACCTTAAACCTTTGTCAACTAGTAATTTAGCTTTGTCTGAACACTTGAACTGAGTTGAGCATAAATACACCATTGGATGAACCTAGAGAAGAGGTGTCTTTCATGTGGAAAAAAAAGGATAACATAATGTTAGGGTGTGTGGGAGAAGTGGGGGTGTGGAGGTTGACACCGATACAGTGTTCCTAGTGTCACGCTAGCAGGCCAGGTTTCCAGTCCAGGCACTCAGCTTTGCTATGTTGCCAATACACGGAGTGCAGAACTAACTAAATTGTTCACTTTGGCCCTAGCTGTCTGGAGGCAATCAAACACACTCCATGACACGTGAGGGAGTGTCTCAACAGTGCCACAAAAGTCTAAGCAATTTGTTCAAAAGTTTATTTTGGCAACCATCAAACTGACAGAAAAAAATATTTTTTATGGTAAATTCAGGGTTCAGTGGGGGAAGGGTGTTTTCTTCATGCTGATTTTGATTCTGTTCCTGTTTCTTCTAGGACAGTGGTTCTCCACCTTGGTTGCACCCTGAAATCCCCTGGAAGCTCTAAAAAAGTCTAATGCCTGGGTCCCTCACCAAGAGAGCAGTGTCTATTTGGTCTGGCATTGGTAGTTTTACAAATCTCTCCAGGTAAAGACTGAGAACCTCTGCTGTAGAATGATTCTTCTGAAGATTAGCCATTAGACAAGATGTGAACAACATTTGCACATAATCACAGGTTTTACAATTTTGGGGGTTAGTTACAAAGAATTGCCAGGATGCCAAACTTGCCAAACTTTTCCAGTCGTTATCCAATTCTAAGTCAACCGTCACTGCTTGATATTATAGACAAGACCAAGAAGGGGTGAGAAAAAAAAAACCTTACTTGAATATCATGTCACTGTATTAATACACTGATACTGAAGCAAATGTGGCTGCTCTTAGGTGTGTCTGGAGAAGGCAATGGCAACCCACTCCAGTCCTCTTGCCTGGAAAATCCCATGGATGGAGGAGCCTGGTAGGCTGCAGTCCATGGGGTCGCAAAGAGTTGGACATGACTGAGCGACTTCACTTTCACTTTTCACTTTCATGCATTGGAAAAGGAAATGGCAATCCACTCCAGTGCTCTTGCCTGGAGAATCCCAGGGATGGCGGAACCTGGTGGGCTGCCATCTATGGGGTGGCACAGAGTCAGACATGACTGAAGCGACTAAGCAGCAGCAGCAGTACATATTTCATGGCACCATTAGCTGACATGCAGCAGCATGCCCTCTATCTGCTCCATAAGACACCTCTCAAGTAATGAATCTATTTTGTATAATGTTCAAATAATTATATTTAAGATATCGTGAATTTTGAATAATGTCTATCCCTGAATATTTGAGCTGGAAGAAAGTGTTAAAAGATGGTGCTTCATCACTCAGATTTATCACAAATAAAAGAGGAATAAACACAAAAATAAATTTCTGCACTGAGGTCTACAGGTTTGATCTCGAGCAGTTTTTCAGCTCTCAGATTTCTTCATAAATTCTGTGTCTCTTGTAATCTGTAAGTTTTGTAAGGCCCTGAGGTAAGAAATTGACCTAGTATAAAAGACTTCAGGTCCTGCCTAGCTCATGTGCTGCAAAAATGTGGTGGGATATTTTATGAAGTGTTTATCAATATTAGAGGTAAACTCTTTCTTTGGGTTAGGCTTAAATGCATTTATTTTGCAGTGAAAGACAAAGTATGCATTTTAGGACACCAAGATAAGGAGACCTGTCAAAGAGTTCTAATGTCAACTTCTCCATGGAAAAGGGTTTGAAACAACACACACAGTTACTCATGTCTGCAGTTCTCTACTCAGCACATGAGCATTTTTAAAAGGTCTGAGAGGATCGAGTCCCTGCCCACCAGCGGATGGATGCTTCTAAGGGTTAAGGATAGAGAACACATGAGATCTCCATTCATCTATGGAGATTAGTTAGGGTCAAGGGGAAAGTTCTTCTCTTTTCTAACATTAAAACGAGACTATCACACATTCTATTACGGCCTATAAGGTGGCAGACTATAAGGACATGCGCTCATCTTCTCCTGTGAGAACTCCAAAATTACAACTCACTGCTGAGCAACCATCAACAGGAGAATGTCAGATCCCACCATAAAGGGATACCCCACATTCAAGGGCAAAGGAGAAGCCCCAGCAAGACAGTAGAAGAGAGGAAATCACATTTAGAATCAAACCCCAAACCCACCAGACACGCTCAGAGGTGTCAAACAAAACTTTGTGCACTCCAGAAGACCCCACAGAGACTGAGCTAGACATGCCTTTCAGTGTTTGAGTGTATCCTGCGGAGGTATGGGTCAGCAGTGGCCTGCCGCAGGGGCAGGGGCTCTGGGTGCAGCAGTCCTGGGCACAATTGCATTCATCTCACATGATAGCAAAGTAATGCTCAAAATTCTCCAAGCCAGGCTTCAACAGTATGTGAACTGTGAACTTCCAGATGTTCAAGCTGGATTTAGAAAAGGCAGAGAAACCAGATATCACATTGCCAACATCCACTTGATCATGAAAAACACCAGAGAATTCCAGAGAAACATCTATTTCTGCTTTATTGACTATGCCAAAGCCTTTAACTGTGTGGATCACAACACACTGTTGAAAAATTCTTCAAGAGATGGGAATACCAGACCACCTTATCTGGCTCCTGAGAAATCTGAATGCAGGTCAAGAAGCAACAGTTAGAATTGGACATGGAACAACAGACTTGGTTCCAAATCAGGAAAGGGTTACGTCAAGGCTACATATTGTCACCCTGCTTATTAAACTTATCTGCAGAGTACATCATGTGAAATTCTGGGCTGGATGAAGCACAAGCTGGAATCATGATTGCCATGAGAAATATCAATAATCTCAGATACACAGATGATACCACACTTATGGCAGAATGTAAAGAACTAAAGAGCCTCTTGATGAATGTGAAAGAGGAGAGTGAAGAAGTTGGCTTAAAACTCAATACTCAGAAAATAAGATCATGGCACCCTGTCCCATCACTTCATGGCAAATAAACGGGGAAACAATGGAAACAGTGAAAGACTTTATTTTTGGGGGCTCCAAAATCACTGCAGATGGTGACTGCAGCCATGAAATTAAAAGACACTTGCTCCTTGGAATAAGAGTCATGAACAACGTAGACAGCAGAGACATTACTTTGCCAACAAAGATCCATACAGTCAAAGCTATGGTTTTTCCAGTAGTCATGTATGGATGTGAGAGCTGCACTATAAAGAAAGCTGAGCACAGAAGCATTGATGCTTTTGAACTGTGGTGTTGCAGAAGACTCTTGAGAGTCCCTTGGACTGCAAGGAGATCCAACCAGTCCATCCTAAAGAAGATCAGTCCTGGGTGTTCATTGGAAGGACTGATGTTGAAGCTGAAACTCCAATACTTTGGCCACCTGATGCGAAGAGCTGACTCATTTGAAGAGACCCTGATGCTGAGAATGATTGAGGGCAGGATGAGAAGGGGATGACAGAGGATGAGATGGTTGGATGGCATGACTGACTCAATGGACATGAGTTTGAGCAAGCTTTGGGAGTTGGTGATGAACAAGGAAGCCTGAAGTGTTGCAGTTCATGGCGTTGCAGAGTTGGACATAACTGAGCGACTGAACTGAACTGATCACACATTCTAGTTGTTACAATACATGAATGGTATTTTCTGAGGAAGAAACATACTATGTCAGTATTATCTCAGTATAGGAGATAAAGATCCTGATTTCATTTGTTTACCTGATGAAAATGAATATATTCATATATATATATATAAACTTATGTATATATCATGTATATGAAATGGGAAAGTGTATGGTAGAAACTGTTTTAGCCCATAACAGTAAATCTGTCCAGAAATTTCCTAGGACTAATATTTTCACTCACTTGATTCTCACAGCTAATTTAACTGAAGTGATTATCCAAGACACTGATTTCTTTAGCCCTCCCAAATCCTTACTTATGCTGCTCCCTCAAAATTGTGTGCTTGGAGGAAGTAAATACACTTTCTGGATGAAAAAAGGAAGCGTCTTGGGACAGGGATGTACATTTAGCATATCTCTCAGGCTGGTAACCCTGAAGAAGCCATGTGAACACTGTTAAATGAAGCTTTTGATCTGATTCTCCATTTATAAGGACTTAGAGACTAGAGAAGTCTTGAAATACAGGCTATGGATTAGTTGCATTCATTTTACTGTTTTCCTAAACACCGGATAAGATGAGGCAAAGGGAGAAGCCTTACATGCAAAAAGGCATTACATTTTGTTCTTATACTCTGTAAGTTCTCAAGAAAGGAAGCAGAAAAAAAAGTCAGATAATTATTTTTAGAGATATTTGTATTTAATATTAATTTAAACTTAACAAGAATGAATAAAATCTTTGTCAAATTTCTTTATAACTGTGTTATTTTGCTATTATAAAACAGCCCTATTAAATAGTGCTTGAAATTAGCAATTCATTCTGAATATACACAGCAATATGCTGAAAAGGAATTAGAGCCATACAAAGGCAATTGTACTAAATTAGGTAAATAAGGTATTTTAAATATCCTAACACAAGCTATTTCTGTACTTTAAATGTGATGTAAATTATATCTGCTTTTTAATTTTGGTGTAATACAGGAACACACATAATATGATGCGTTAATACTATCAGTATCTTTTTTAACTTCATTTAATACATAAAAAGAAAAGTGATGTTAACTCAAAGCTTCACAACTAACAAAGCATTTCACTCAGTTTCTTACATAAAGATTAAAGCTAGAATAGAGGTCAAACTATTTGTATGCTTTGAAATACAGATAGTGAAGAATTTATATTTTTTAAATAGCAAAGAGAGGGTACACATCAATTATAATATGAAAGTCTCTATTTATCAGAGTATTTGTTGTAATGAACGGCCATTCATATTTGATTGTTCTGGTTCTTTGTTTTTGGAGTTAAGCCCCATGCTCACTCACTTCCAATTAGTCAGCTGTGTCCTCCCTGGTAATAGGTGGCTACCACATCACAGCTTTCTAGTTTTCAGACTCAATTAAAAAAGTGATAGTGAGTCTTGGCTCAAAATCAAGGCTGTGACCCCTGCAACCATCACATCTCCTTTAATCTCCCACAGCTCTGTTCCCTGACAAATTCCCTGGACAGCATAATTACGCCTTCCCACAATGCTTCCAAACGCTCTGCACAGGGTTCCCAGGAGAATCAGCACAGAGATGCCATAAATGTTTTAAGATAGAAGGAAAAAATGTACACTTTTTTTCCTCAAATTAGTTCATACAATGACTGTCCAAAGCTGAATGCACAAACACATTTTAAAATTGTACAAATTTAACTACATCATTTATAGTGAAGGTGAACTTGCCACAGGATTACAAGTCTATGAGACTACATTCAGGTTATCTTTTCCTGCTAATGGCAAAGCTATCACAGGATCTTCTTAAAAAAAACATAAATACAAACACTTTGTATTACAAGAGAAATGATTTAACAGGGTGACTTTGATATACACTTTTAGGAAACTAATACACATTGTGTTTTTAGAACTTACAAAATTAGGTTTTCAAATATCATTAATTAACTATATATGTTTCAAATTAATGCCATACTATTTTGATTGGGTTGTCAAAATCTTTAGAAAATGTCTGGTATAAATATACCAAGCGTTCAAATTCAGGATTTAAAGCTTCTATAATAAATGCCTACCACTCTAACTTTTCTCTTGAAGATTGTGCTTTCTTGAAAATGAAGAAAAATAACAAAAACTTCATTGTCGAAGGTAACTGCACACCAAAGGTTACTTTAAATATAAAATATATTGTATTGGTGGATCTGATATCATGATTAATGCACAATCTAGGTTCTGTTTCTGTCTTCATTTGGAAACCACCTAGCTGTAACAGGAGAAATTCATTCTTATTCTTATCCTAAGGAGGAAAAAAGATTAATAAAGTAAAGTTAGGTTTACACAGCCATCATTAACCAGACATTCTGTAACAAACTGTGAATAATTACATGGAAATATGCTGCTTTCGCCTGCATTATTCAAGATTTTTTTTTAAGGCATCAGGAAAATCAGGAAGAGGAACGGGGGAAAAATCAATCTTATTTTGCATAATGATTTAATATTATATTTACTCAGATGCTTCTCCTGCCTACAGGCATGCACTTTTCTCCCACAGATGCTGTACACAGTAAATAAAAACTGAAAAAAAAATTCTTTTTGCCACCTAATACTTTCTCTTCCCCCTTGAAACAATGCCCACTGTTGCTAGCAAAAGCCTGACTAATTGCAATGTGCTTTGTCCTTGCCAGGACAAGTAAGAGATTAAATTCAACTCAGCAACAGCCTTGGTCAGATGGGAGGGGGGAAACAATGACTTTGTACCAGCCCCCCCATCCAAGGCCTCCTCCCCTCTTCCGCCTCATCTTCTTATCCTTCTCAGTACTCCAGGCAGGGGGCAGGGGCCTCTCCGGCAGCCTTCTGCCCTGCAGGTGTTCTACTTTGTGTGGTACTTTTTAAACTCAATAGAGGGCTTTGCTTATGAAAAGAACTGTCCTGAATTCCAAGCAAACCTTGTTACAAAGCATTTGGAGCATTAAGCATGAACTGTTCTATATTAAAGATGACCTGAAATATTAGTATAAACTATTAAGAAAACTAGCAGAAAATTATATTGATTTCTCTAACCTACTGCCATCCTTCCTCTACTGCTTGGAAGAGGGCAGAGTTTGAGATACTTCTATTGTACATGATCCTCCCATCATGAAGTACTTCTAGAAGCTCAAGCTTTGCCTGTACCATGATTGCTAATCCATCTGCTTCCTCCTTAGAGTTCACCACGGAAATACTTATTACCAGAAATAGTTATTATCTCTAGGAAAGTCAGGTCACCTCAGCAATGAGTGGCAAGGTCCTTAGACTATTAAAACAATTGGTTTTGATATATTTTTTTTTTTCTCCTTAATACTGAGCTTTTATATATATAGTTGTCAGTGATTTTCTCTGATCATTAAATTGGTACTTTACGATAACATATTACAATCAACTATATATTAATTTTTCCCATGTCAATGCAATTACTCATTAAGTATTTTATGCATAGCACTAATTTTGGGGTATACAGATGTATGAAACTATCATAAGCCCAGACTTCACAGAGTTTCCCTCCCAATAAAACACATTTTTTCCTTTAAAGAAAAAATAATTTCTTTCTAAACAGGCATTTAGACAATTATAGTAACTATTAAGCACTGTCTGACAGAGGTATAAAAATATAAGTATAGTTTGTTCTACTTTTTCAACACTGATTGTACTCAGGAAAAATTCATAGTAAGGTTAAATTACTTAGGGAAAAATACATTTATAGTATAAGATAATACAAGTTTGAAATCTTTCAGATTATAAGAAAAATTGTAAATCTTAACACGAAGAGGATTTTCTTGCTTCTGGCATTGCTGAGACATAAATTCACAGAACAGAGAGTACATTATAGCCATTAAATCCAATGTATCCGCATATCATCACCGAATCTGAATATTCAGCTTCAGTGAACATGAAATGGTGTCTAAGCAATAGCTGAAATTTGATAGTTTCTTAACCTGCCACATTATTTTTAACTATCACACAAGCCAGACATGCTTGAGAGAGTTTAATTCTTAATAGTACTTTCCAGTTAAACTACAACAATAAATTTATCAATAAAAGTAAGCATGTAGAATCACAGGCATCCTGAGTGTGTGTCTTGAATATATATAGCATGTAGCACACAATATATATAAAGGAAATTTGTGACTGTCAGAATACTGCATCCATTCGATACAAAGTGTTACTTCAGGAAATACAACTTTAAGCTCAATATACTTTTGTCAGTATCAGAATGAAAGACACATCTTTGGTGTTCTGAAAGCAGGGCAACCCTATTCCTTTCAGTGTCTACAAGCACATACATTGAAACTGAACATCTGCATTGACAAGGAAAGACTTCAGCCATGGCCTTGATGCTCCAAATCCTGTGTTTTTGCAGCTGCCTTATGCTAGACAGAGCATGAAAGACTCCGCTCCGTGGCCTTTATGCATTCTGTTCTCTAAATACAAGTTGGCTTTGTAAAGGCGGAGGAAGAGCGGGAAATGAAGCACTGGCGCTTCCAGGGCTTGTTCTAAATACATCAACTTTAGTTACCCAAAAGTTTACAAGAAGAAAAACTATTCATATTTTGTGACTTAACTATAATTATACTCTAGGAAATGCTGCTTTTGCTAGCCTCCCTCAAACCGGGAATAAATAAAAATACTAATTCAGCATTATCTGTGAAAAATATTAACTTCACCATCCATTGTCACTCCACCCACTTCTAAGGCAACAGAATATTTTTCTTGACTAGCTATTACCTTGCCTTACTCACCATGAATAATGGAGGGAAGGTTAGGGAGCAGGAAAGTTAAAGCTTAGCATAACAAAATGATATAAACAGGATAGAGAAAGGAAAGTAGGGGATGAGGAAAAGAGATCAACATATAAACAAAAATACCTTTAGAGAGCCAACTTCAGGTGTTGGCCATTCACCCCATATACCTGTCATGCAATGGAAAATGAGATTTTTCCAGGTCTTAACCACTACTGAGGGCTGAGGCAAAAGCAATTGAAAAGAGAGCAGGCACGGGTACATTTTTAGGGTAAATGAGAATGCATTCATATGGAAGTCCTAAATGAGGACCATGGTGGTAGGAAATGATGTGGGGATTCTGGGCGAGAAAGGGAATTACTAGAGCTAATGTCATTAGAAGATTTGAAACTCTAAAGCTCTTGTTTCCATTAGAGGCACATAAAAGTATGGGGGGTTATAAGGAGGAGACAATCTACAGAAAAAATAAAAATGTGAACAGGTACACATGATGATCTTGGTTTTCTTCATGAAAGGAAAGAAGTACAACATCTATGAGGTGGGGATGGACTTGTAGTTAGTACATCAGGACCACAGTTTCCATTTGAGAGGTATTTTATGGGGAATAGGTCACTGAATGGACAAGATGCATATAGAAAACAGTCTGAAAGGATACAGCTGAAATTGGGGGACACAAATAAGCAAACGTAAGTTTTGCCAAATATGTTCATTAGTCCAGAAGTAAGAGACAGCAGGTGGGTGAGCACTTATAACTCATAGGTAAGGAAAGGAAAAGGTACAAGGAAATCCACAGTGATAGTAGTACCTGTAGTTGAAACTCGGGACTAGAAAGAGGTAAGAGAACATATAATCAAAAAAGAAGTTCACAGTTCGGAAAAATTCTATAGAAATCGCTTTTGGTATCAGTCAGACCTGAATTCACGTCTAAGCTCACCTTGTTACTAGGGGTTTGATCTTAACCAAATCATTTATTATCATTTTGTGTCAGTTTCTTTATCTATACAATAAAGATATAGCAGTTACCTGATAGAATTATCAGAGTTAGATAATTTATATAAAACAACAAAATAGCAGAAATCTATGGTAATTCATAAAAAAGGGAAGATAATGGTGTAACAGGAAATCTCAGGGAACCCCGATGCTCATGGTTCCCTGTCCTTCTGCATTTCTTCCTTCCCTTAGTGATGCCCAGAGATCTTAGCGCAGCCCTCCCTCTCAGACAATCTCCCCACTTCTTTCTGTTACGTCACAAGCCTTGAATTTACCTTTTGTCCACCAGGGCCTATTTCTCTGCTTTACAGAATAGCGAAACCCTCCACTCCATTTTTCTTTCTCATAAATTTCTAGCTTGCCTTGGCTTTAGGAATTATCAGCTCAATTACATCTTTCTCATTAGACCTAAATAGAGCGAATTTTCTAGAATCTGACTTGACTAACGTCCTGCAACAAAAAGTGACATTTTTAAGCATGGCCTGGCCCTTTCTCTAAGCCCAACTTCATTCTCTAATATGATCCCAGTGACTCCGCTAGCGGCAGATGTGCTAATTCATGTAAGATTTCTAGGAGGTACTGTATTTTCTCATGGCTCTGTATCTTTTCTGTAGACCTCCTCCTCTTGTCTCCTTGGTAAAGTCCTTAAAATCATCTCCCTCTCCTCAGAAGAGGGGAACCCCCACTGTGAGTGCCACAGATCTGGAACGTATCTTCTGTTGCAGCACTTAGTACACTGAGTTTTCATCATGAATTTCCTTTAGATCCCACCAAACTATGAGAGTCTTGGAAGCTTTATCTTTTTGATTTCTGCATGGATAGAATCTGCATAAACGTGGCAACAGCTATTCCATCAAAGGCTACTATCATGTGTTAGACATAATCAAACTACACAACTCGCCTATGGGATGTGTATCTTTTTTTATCATTGCCATTTCATAGAAAAGGAAACCAAGGCATAGTGAGGTGAACTAATTTGCCCAAAGTCACAAAATTTTAAGGGTTAGAAGTGGGCCATGAACCAGGCTGTCTGAACTGTCCAAGTCTGCTAAGCACTACACTAGCCAATAAACCCCAAATCTGTTTGAATACTTGGTGCTCAATAAATGTGTAAAAGATGAATAAACATGAAAGCCACAGTTAAAGAAAACTTACAATAAAATCAGCCCTGATATTTTTCTAGCATTGGCACTGCTAGGCTTGTCACCTTCTTTCAGGCCATCTCCTGATCTCTTTATGTAGAAAAAGCTTCTCATTCTGCACCAGAGAGCTTGCATGCATTTGAATACTTATTAAGTACCACTTACAACTCTTCTCTTAAGTTATGCCTGAGAGAGTACAGTTAGAAAATTACATTCATTAGGAGATAGGAGAATCGCAAGAAGGGGCCTGGCCAGACAGCTGCTGCCAGCTCACTTACCAAGTTCCTTCACCAATGAGAGGACCTTGGAGAGAATGTTTGGCAACAGAATCAATGATAGTTTTTTGTGATTTTTTTTTCCTTTCTCATTTATACTTTCCTCTCTCTTTGTCAGCCAGCACAAAAGTTCATCTGATTGCTCTGACACCTCCCATCACTGTCACTCTACCAGTCGTAAATGAGATGAATTGAAGTGTGGGATCAGAGGGAGGCTGAGCAAAGTGTAAGGAACATGAAAACAAGATCCAAGCTGGCTCTGCAAACTCCATGGGGAACAAAACTTACCTCTGTACTGGATTGCTAACCTCTATTTCATTTAAGAAAAAAGACACAAATTTAGCATTTCCAATCCAAATACTGTTTAGGGGACAGATAGGATAGTAGTTACTGATGAGTCCATGTAAACACACAGCCACTCAAAGATAATTTAAAGCCAAACTTAGCCTTGTCAATCACTGCCGACTGGCAAATTCAAATTCTTTGTGCCTGGTGAGTTATAGACACCGTCCCTGGAAAAGAAGCTGGAGGGCTGCCAGGTCTTGCTGGCCAGCTTCCAGCAGCAAGCTCTCTTGCTCTGCTGTGTGGGGCTCTGGGAGGATGGGGCCTTACGTTGTGGAATGAATGTGACATCCGTGACAGGGTTCCCCACTTCTTCTGCAGCAGGCATGTAAACAGAAGGTTTTCACAGCAGTTAATAGATACTTTGGTCCTGTTCTGGGAAGCACCCATGTAGAGATGCACAAAAAGGGCAGAGGAAGTTTTATAGAGACCTATGGAGCCGTTCTTTGGAAGGAATGATGCTGAAGCTGAAGCTCCAGTATTTTGGCCACCTCATGCGAAGAGGTGACTCATTGGAAAAGACTCTGATGCTTGGAGGGATTGGGGGCAGGAGGAGAAGGGGACGACAGAGGATGAGATGGCTGGATGGCATCATGGACTCAACGGACGTGAGTCTGAGTGAACTCTGGGAGATGGTGATGGACAGGGAGGCCTGGCGTGCTGTGATTCATGGAGTCGCAAAGAGTCGGACATGACTGAGCGACTGAACTGAACTGAACTGAAATGATGCAGCCGTTCTTGCCAAGGAACATTTTCATTTCAAATCATAGTCCTTCCTGTGGGTCTTGGAAACCCATCTCTGCCAGGTGTAGGTTCTGGCTTTCTAAACATGAAAAGAACACATTTACCAAGACAAGCAGCCAACAGGTAGGTTCAGCCTGGAAAGATCCAAGAAGAAATTTAGGCACAATTCTATCCTAAAGATGCACGATTTTTAACAATGACTGTATGAAAATTACCTATACACACTAAAAAATTGCACTATTGCTCATTAGTTAGGAAGAAGATGGTGTTAAAAGGGGAAACATTCTCTCTGGAATTCTGGTTTTAATTTTATTTTTCCCTAAAGGAAATAAAACATGTTTAAAGATGAGTACAGGCATGTGGTAATGTATTAGTCTGCTCTGGCTACTATAACAAAACACCAAAGTCTTGGTGGCTTAAACAAGAGACATTTCTTTCTCACAGTTCTAGAGGCTGGGATGTACAAGATCAAGATGCTGATTGATTTGTGTCCTGGCCACGGCCTTCTTCTGGCTTTAAGACAGCCACCTTCTTGATGTCTGTGTCCTCACACAGCAGAGGGCAAGTGAGCTGTCTGCTGTCTCTTTTAAGGATGCTAATCCTACTAAAGCCCCAACCTTATGACTTCAGTTAATGTTAATGGCTTCCTTATTCCAATATGCTCATATTGTAGGTTAGGGCTTCGATGAATGTATCTGGTGTTGGGAGAGCACAATTCAATCTATAAAAGGTACCTTTACAAAAAACTAAGCCACGTGTTACCTAATCTAGTAATGCCATGATGATACTCAGGAAAGAGACAAAAATTAGAAGTGTACTATGAAGGTATTACAAAGATATTTATACAGAAACATTATAAAGATGCAATACTCAGTGTCTTAGAGATATAGCATGGTTGATTCTTAGGAAATTATAAATCATGGTTCTCCTAAATTTCAGTGCTACCTTAAGCAAAAATTTTAGCCAAAGATACTTATTACTGTTCTACTTATATCCCCTCAAATCACTTTCTTCTTTTTTAATTTGTCTGTCCTTTAACTCAGTTGGCTTTTATTTCTAACATTTTGTGCTGTCCTCAGATCACTGCCCTCAGCTACTGGAGCTGTTTTACCAACACAACAGTGAATCAGAAGTGCCTGAGAATTTATTTCCTCAGTCAGCCATTGACCGATATGCGATACATGCATGGGTATGAAAGCCCAGTTCCCTTGCTTTGGTCAGGATACCTCTAGGGGTTAATTTAGAACCTAAAGTTTCCCTGTGGGATCAGGCTGAAGCTACTCTCATTTATGTCCTCCATTTCCTCATCCAGATTCTTTCAACCTTAGCAGTCTCCCCTGTGAGCACCTCTTTAACAAATCCCTTGCACACCAATACTTATCTTAGGGTCATCTGGAGAATGCAACCTCAGAAAGCACTTGAGATAACATCTATCACACTATCAAAAGGATACAAAAGGGATAAATAGGAGATGTCAAATGTTAACCATCTTTTATGTTGACATCCTTCTAGCTAACTCTTTTTTTTAGCAATTCAAACTCAATTCCTCATGCTTTGGTTCACCATCTCACCCAGGCCTTTTTGCTTTAAACTTTGTTTAGCCTGTGTGAAACACATTGTTTCACCCAGTTTCTTCCTTTTTCCCTAACACTCCTGTTACCCTCAATGCACTACAAAGCACGTTTCTCAGGATTGATGGAAAAATAGTTGGGAAGGTGGGTAAGTGTCAGGCTGAACTGTTTGACCGACTAGTAACAGAGACTTGAACAACATAGGTTAACTGCAACACCAGCATAAAGAAGGGATAGATCCAAGGAAACAGACAGGAGGCTGGCAGATTGTGGTGGCAAAAAGAGCTATAGAGGGAGCACAAGGCAGGAAGTGAGCCTCCACACTTCCTGTTCAGTGTACACAGTATGGGCTCAGGGGTGGCTCCACCTCTTCGTTATTAGCAGTCCTAAGAAGGACTCAGAGGCCTGACCACCACCTTCCTGACCTCAGGAAGAAAACTCAGAAAACTGATCGCCATCTTCCTGACTGCAGCTTTAAACAGAGAAGAACGTTCTCAGGAGAGAACTGGTTTTTAGTTGAGGAGGAGAGGATACAGCAAAGAGGTCAGTGATTCTGGGTAGGGAAACACAGGGTTAGTAGTCTAAAAATCCCCACAAACAGGGAACTCCCCAGGGGTCTAGTGGTTAAGAATCACCTGTGCAATGCAGGGGGTGCTGGTTCAGTCCCTGGTCAGGAAAGCAAGATCCCACATGCCACATGCCGCAGGGCAACTAAGCCTGTGCATGGAAACTACTGAGCCTGTGTGCCATAACGAATTATCCCATGTGCCACAACTAAAACCCAATATAATCCCTGTGAATATACAAGTTCTCCACAATGAGTTTCAATCTGACCAATCCATGGAGGTGTCATTCAGGAAGGTAATCAAATAACTCTGCCCTGTCAAGTTCACTGTCAGCTCTCCTGTCATGATCTTCTTCTTCCTCACAGTGGCATTTTTCCTGGTGAGCCATTCTGCCAGCTTGACCTCTGTCTGTCCTTGATTTTCCTGGTACCTTCTTAGGTGTTCTTCACCCTCTCTGGACAATCATTCTGTCTCTTTGGATTTTTCTTCTTCAGTGTTCCCATAAACGCTGGTATCATTAAGGCCTTTCATCATATATATTTTCTTTTGCTGTGCCTACATTACATGTATGATTTCAAAAGTATTTTATCAAATTACAAGGAATATTATGGGTGCATTTTTTCAAGTCTAAAATTTCCACTGTGAGTGCAAACTCTATGGCTTATCTTTGTTTCCATTGCTTGAGACCTGAGTGAATAAATAACATACATCAAAAATAATTCATATGCTATTCTTTTGAGAAAATGATTTAAAATCTTATTTAAATCTCCCATAATTAGGAACATTATATTTGCTTAATCATTGAGAGAACTATGAAAACACCTTATTTTTTGTGTTAAGTATTATAAAAGAGGGTTACCTATTATCTTATAACCTTTGTAATCCAACCAAATCGCCTTTGCACAGGGAGAACACAGCTTTGTGAAAAAGTTACATTTCTGATTCATACTTAGCCATCTCTGTCTTATGTAACTTACAAGAAAAGCTTTTCTTCTCCTGTAACAGAGAAGTCATTTTAGCACAGAAATTTACAGAATCTCTAATTCATTTATTTTCTGTGAATCTTTTCTGTGAATCAGGTAGCTGAGGCACATTAAAAGAAAGAGCATTCTCAAATCATCTACCTTAGAATGAAATATAAGGGCCAAAACTATCTTTAGGAAATCTGGACTTAAAGTTCCAAAAGCTGAGAAATGTCTGGTATCTCTGAGCACTTAGTCAAAGGAAAAAAAAAAAAAACAATTCTAAGTTGTTTCATTACTCACTAAGTTAGCACTTCTAGGAATGCAGAGAATACAGCCTGTGCAGTGGCCATGCCACATTCCTAGAAGCAGGTGCTCTATTTTCTGAATTTATTCAGTCATTCATTGTATGCAACACATTACTGGGACTTTTTAAAGTTTGTCCTAGAACATAGTTATTCATAATAGGAATATATTTTCTTTCTTTCTGGTCTTCCTTTATCATTGGATTTAATATTCTATGTCTGATTTTTTTATTTGCTTTATTTTCTATACGCATAGCACAAATCCAAACTCCAACCCCCCACCAGCTATTTTAATTATCTTTCAGTACTTTCAGCTGTATCTGGTAGCCCATCAGCTTCACTGTCCCCAAAGAAGTCTCTGCCCACAAGCCTCTTGGATTGGCTGTCCCCCCTGGGTGCACACTCTCATTGTGAGATGGCCCATCTCTCTTACACTAAGGATTTCTTTTACTTCTTCCTGGTTTGAATCGCTTCTTTCTAGATTTAACCCTCTTGTTAGCTTACCAGGGCTTCCCTGGTGGCTCAGGCAGTAAAGAATCTGCCTGCAATGTGGGAGACTTGGGTTCAATTTCTGGGTTGGGAAGATCCCCTAGAGAAAGGAATGGCTATCCACTTCAGTGTTCTTGCCTGGAAAACTCCATGAACAGAGGAGCTTGGCAGGCTACAGTCCATGGGGTCACAAAGAGTTGGACACAATTGAGCGATTTTCATTTTCACTTTCTTTCACTTGGTTTACTCTCCTGATGAGCTTATCTTCAGTTTCTTAAGAAATGGTGTGTCAATGTTAACTGAGAACTTCCATGCCTAAAATGTATTCAGCCTTTAAAATTAATTGATATTTTGGCTAGATATAGAATTCGATGTTGGAAAGCATTTTCCTCTGCAATTTGAAAGCATTTATCTGTTGCCTCCTGGATTTTAGGATTGAAGCTATGAAGAACAAAGCATTTCTAATCTCTGAAAAGCATATAGTCTGTTCATTTTCTCTGGAACTTTACAGTCTTCTGTTTTTTCCCCAGTGGTCTAAAAAGTTATGATGACTGGCTGTGGTATGAGTTTGTTTCTATCCATTGTACTGGACCCTCTTGATCTAGAAATAATTTAAATACTAAGATATGTTCTTCAGTGTCTTTATTGATGATTTCTTTTGTACATACCTCATTTTGTCTTTCTTCAATGCTTATTTTTTGAGCTTCTGAGTCAGACCCCAATTTTCTTGTTATCTCACTTACTTTTTCCATGCACCTTCTCTTTTTTACTCTACATCTAGGATATTTCTACACCTTTAATTTTCAAAACTTCTTTTACAATTTTTATTCATCTCAGATTTCAAATTCAAGGAGTTGTTTTATTTTCTGTCCCTTTTAAAAACAGTACTTGATCCTGTTCCGTGGATGTAATATCTTCTCTGATTTTCATCAAGATTTTTTCTTTCTCTCAGCAGAGATTCTGTTCCCTCTGAGTTCCTTTATTTGTTACTGTTTTTTATCTCTACTTATTTTAGAAGCTTTCCTCAGCTGGCCAGTGGTCTTGTATTCAGTGTTTACATTTAAGAGGGGGCTTAAGAATGGGTAGCCTAAGACATGAATGCTGCTACTGCTAAGTCGCTTCAGTTGTGTCCAACTCTGTGTGACCCCAGAGACGGCAGCCCACTGGGCTCCCCCATCCCTGGGATTCTCCAGGCAAGAACACTGGAGTGGGTTGCCATTTCCTTCTCCAATGCATGAAAGTGAAAAGTGAAAGTGAAGTCGCTCAGTCGTGTCCGACTCTTAGCGACCCCATGGACTGCAGCCCACCAGGCTCCTCCGTCCATTGGATTTTCCAGGCAAGAGTGCTGGAGTGGGGCGCCACTGCCTTAGGCCTTGCAAATTGAGACCTTCTCCTCCTGCCCCTAATCCCTCCCAGCATCAGAGTCTTTTCCAATGAGTCAACTCTTCGCATGAGGTGGCCAAAGTACTGGAGTTTCAGCTTCAGCATCATTCCTTCCAAAGAAATCCCAGGGCTGATCTCCTTCAGAATGGACTGGTTGGATCTCCTTGCAGTCCAAGGGACTCTCAAGAGTCTTCTCCAACACCACAGTTCAAACGCATCAATTCTTCGGCACTCAGCCTTCTTCACAGTCCAACTCTCACATCCATACATGACCACAGGAAAAACCATAGCCTTGTCTAGACGGACCTTAGTCGGCAAAGTAACATCTCTGCTTTTGAATATGTTTCTTTAGACTCGTCATATTCCTCTAAGAAGAATATTTCAAGTGTGCCCCCGGAGGGCTGCCAGAAATCTAAAGTCTTAAGAGAAGAAAGGCATTTTTCAAGCAGTAGTAGGCTCAAGCTGATAAGTCCTCAAGAAGGGCTGACTGTATTTATATCTTCTGAAACTTTACATTGAGAAAAATCATGTTGATAGCTTGAAACTGAGCATGGTGGTGATATATATACCACAGAAATCAGCAAATGCTACATATCAAGTAGAGAGCTGATTGTTGAACATATACCGGCACAGTGCAGGTCTTGCTAATTATTTAGCTTTTCACCTGGTTCCTCTGTTTTCAGTCCATTCCATCAGTGCAGAGATGCTCTGTTTCACATACTCCAAAGAAAAAAAAAATTTTTCAATCTTTACAGAGATATGGGAGAAGAAGTGGCAGGGTTATGCTGAATGAGACAGGAGATCTTGGGATATAATGCTTATTAAACAGACTTCCAAAGTTCTGAAACCAGTCTTCACCTTCACTTTCATAGGTACCTGATGCTTCCAATTCCTGATGTTTCAGAGGATTCTAAGCTATGACTCAGTTTTTTATTTTTATTTTTTTTACTTGACTGGTGCTTCTGTCGGCTTAGGATTTGCTTCTCTTGGTTATGCCAACTCAATTACACTAACCCATGTGCTCTTCATTTTCCAAAATTGAGTTATTATTTTCTGTCCCCTTTTTTTGTGTAGTAGTTTGTACCTTTAAAATCCTTTTATGGTGATTTTATGGAGGACTGGGGAACAGATGAAAATATAGGCACATATGCTGCTATCAATATTTGACTATTTTTTAATTAAACATTTGCAGTTAAAGTATGACAGCTTCCAAAGTGACCTTATTTGGGAAACTGGGTTTTGTAGATGCAGTCAAAGCAAGGTTAGGTCATCCTGGATTAGGATGGGCTCTTATCCAATGACTAGTATTCATACAAGAGGAGGAAAATTTGAACACAGAGATGCAAGCGAGAAGGTCAAGTGACAATGAAGAAGAATGGAAATCAAGGAATACAAGCCAAGGAATGCCAAGGACTGTTGGCAACCACCAGATGCTAGGAAGAGGAATCTGAAGGATTCCTTGCATCCTTCAGAGGAATCCAGGTCTCTGCCAACATCTTTCTTTTGTACTTCTAGCCTCAAAAATTATGAGAATAAATTTATGTTGTTTTCAGAAACTCAGTTTGTGGTACTTTGTTAAGGCAGCTCTAGAAAATTAATATAACCTCCAACAGTCTACGCCCAAGGCTTATGCTTTGCTCTTTTTTGGGAGTGAGTTAGGCAAAGAGAGAAAAGGAATACCAGGGGATTCACACTCATAAAACCCCTTCTACATTAAACCCTGATCCAATGGAGTATATGATGTTTAGTTCTTCTGCCTATATTGCCCAGTTATCTCAGGCATTCAAGAATCAATATTACAACTACATTCTAGCTCCAAGGGTCTCAGAAATACATATTCTATCTACTTGTGCTTAAACACTGAAAAGCTACAGGTGCCAGAGATATAATAGCACCATTTTGATCTAAATATTTCACCCTTGAAATTTACAGTTCAATATTAGTTGGTAGCCAAGACCAATAATTTCAATGATTTCTTGGGCTAAAACAGTATTTGTATTATAATTTTTCTCAAAATCAAATATATTATAAATATTTACACAGTCCTAGCAATGAGTTTATTTGTTTACTTTTGGTAATAGTGATGGGAAGATACAAGCTATATCATTTGTGGTGATTATATTTTGAACCTAAGTTTTCTGCTAAAGAAATTGAGTAAATATAGATGTGAGTGGTTACAAAAAAATACAAAAGAAAAAAAAAGTTGTGATGAGACAGTGACCTTTAAAAGAAAAACAACTTCTAACTCCTGCCTATCATATGCATTATGATGAAAATGACTCTCTAATTTATATTTATTTATGGACCTTATGTAATTATATGCTTACATATGGTTTTTGTCATAGTTGCTATGGTAATACTCTGTCATCTAAGTTAAGGAAAATATGGAATATTTTCATATATAAATATGGAATTTATATGGAATATAAGTAAAGTAAAGTCTTTTTGTAATATTCATTGTAAAACTAGTCTTTAGCAAAGGAGTTCCTAAGCATTTTCAAAATTGTAAAAAACCTCAAAGGATGAAAAAACTAAATATCAAAAATCAATGTGTATAATATCCAACATTTTCATCTGTTTCACTGAAGTCAGACTTGCACTACAATATTATCAGGGATCGATAGGAGCTTTGTTGAAACTAAGAACATACTTTAAGACTAGCTGGAGTGAACCACTGATCGGACCTTGAAAATGGGTGAAATAATAAGCTGCTAACTATGAACTAAGATATTATTATAAAAGCACAACATTTGGCATAGATAAATATTATATCCAAACTTTTTTCATAATCCTTTCAATTCACTATTCCTTTTCATATTAAATACTCACTCAATAATCTATAAAACCAAAAAAAAAGCTGAATAAGTAAATTCCAAGACCTCATTATAGAAGCTACTCCTATCCACATCTTTAACTGTTTCAACATTTTTGCTAACTCCATTTGCAACATATATATGACCCATAAAATAAATATCCATTTAACATGATTAAGATATGACTAAGTTCTGAAGTTCTTTTAAAAAATCTTCAAAGTAAATGATTTTCAGAAAGTAAGGATAAGAAGTTATAATAAAATTCAAATGAAATTACAATGATTTATTAGTCTTCTCTAGCTTCAGAGACTCTTAAATTTTGTTTAATGAATCATACTGTAAAGGGTTTTAAAATGTGAAAAATACACTCAAGTGGAGAGGTAAATACTTTTTAGACAATGAGATTGCTGTGTCCTTACAAAAATCTTCTAGACATGTTTGAGAAGAGAAGAGCACTCAAGTTGCCTATTCTACCTTCATTAAAGGTTATCTTTTTGGTAAAGTATTTCAAATCATTCACATAGTAGTCACTGGAATGTAATGTAAGTGTTTTAAATAGTAACTAAAGAATTTTATAACTGTCAGTAGAAGCAGCTCTTCAAATAACTAGAAAATTATATTCTTGATCAAAGGGAGTTTATTTCCACCACTGGTGAGAGTATGCTGTCAACAGGGTTCAGCTATCAGCCCATCCAGGGAATGTCTCAGCTGAAAAGAGAAAGACAGCCACCTTGCCTGAGGTCCAGCCTGTCAGCCTATACCCTGTGCCTGACCCACACGGAGGTAAAATGCAGGTCTACTCTGAAGGATCATCCTAGTCTCACAGCTTCCCCCACATCTGGCTGAGGCTATAGTTAAGAGAGTATTTCCATCCAACTTGCTGTCACAGTCCACTCTTGGTTTCCCCCTCTCCTTCCATATGTGTCCATCTAAAAAGCACTCTCTAATAAACCCCCTGCATGCCAACCTCTCTCTGAGTCTGGTTCTCAAGGAACCCAACCGGTAATACTCCCCACTATTAATTCCAAGTACCAAATTCTGTTCCCCTGGGACAGAAACCCTACAGATGACATAAAATATACTGGGTTATGGATATATACTGGGTTATGCTTCAGTGTCACAGAGAACACGATAGAAATAAGATTTATTTATGAAGCATAAATGTGATGCAACTCTATCAAAAGATAACAGAAGCAAAGGGTGACTGTGTTCACTCTTTCATTCTACAAAGTGCTCTCCTATACTTCATTGCACTACTGTATTAATTGTTTTCTTGTAGAATTGATCCTAGTTATCCTAGTTACTTTTTATGGACCTGATTTCCACATCCCTAAGTCATGTTGGTGCCTCTAAACTATTCCACAGTATAATTTTTGGCACAGGAGTTGTCCTCCTTACATTTTTTTCCTTTTAATTATCCCCAAGAGATGAGTAAGAGAGTACAGCAACTATACATATCAATTTGGATCACTATAAGTGAAAAGTTTCATGCCTATTTGTGAACTACTTTAAATATTTATTTTGGATAAATGTTTTAAATATTTACTAAATCTTGTATTCATAAATATAATAATGGTATGATAGTTGTTTCTCTTCCACAAAAAATACTGCCATTTTTAAGTGGAAAGTGAATAAGTATTATTCAAAATGGATTTCTCTGTCTTTCAAAGAGATCGAAATATCTCTTATTTCTTGTTTGGTTTTCCTAATTTTCAAAACAGCACTAAGAAGAAAAAAAAAGCACTAAATAAAAACGACCATGATATCACAATGGAAGAAATAAGAATTGTACAAGATAATTACAATTTAAATTTTTAAAAATGTATTATTTATTGGTGGAGAGGAAGTATTACAACAAACACTGAGATTTTTCTTGATGAACTTTTCTAGTCCTGGTTATCTTCACTGTGTTAGGCACATCGTCTAACTTTCAAGCTTCAACTTCTCTGTAACATCAACAATCTACTTTTCTACTTTTTCTAACTTTAGAGTTTTTATAAGAAATCAAATAATATGTTGAAAAAGAATATTGTATAAATAAAAGCACTAATAAGAATTCCACTGAAAAGGAGAATGATGGGTCACACAGTAATTTTGTTATACAAAACTGAACCACCCAGCTCCCTAAGTGACGTTTACAAATGTATGTAGAAGTTATTTGACATGTAGATCATATCGTAATGCACTGGGGGTGGGAGGGTGTGCTCACTGAGACTCAGGTGATGCCTGAGGGGTTGTGCTCCCTGAGGTTCACTGATGCCTTCTTCTAAGTCTTCTGTGTTTTAGTTTCATTGCCTCAACAATTTTGCTTACATGACGTTAATTCGAGAAATCACACATTTTCTCTTGGTCAGCACATTTTGCTGTTTCACTGATGCAGTGCACTCAATGATGCATTAATTGCTCTATTCTCATTTCTTTCCTGAGTTCTAAAGTTGATACTATACCTTAAGATGGAACACTAATTCGCCATTAAAAAGTAGGAGGGAGTCTTATTTGTTATATGTAAAACCATTTCTAAGACATATATCTATGTTTTAAATATATGTATTTAATTCAGTATTCTAATCAGCATAAAATGAATCCAAGGTGTCTGCAGAAATAAATGTTTCAAATTAAATACATATTAAATTAGGCATATTATGATAAATTATATATTTATCATTTATACTGTCTGTGCTTTGGATTCACACATATGTCTACAAATACATATATACATTTTTCCCTGAAACTACCATGGATTTTCTTAAAGAAAGGAAACTTGGTACTTATTGTTACATGAAGAGTTTTATTTTGACATACAGTACATCAATAAAAACTAAGAATCAGCTTCTTCTAATATGTGCCTAATATTAAAACTTCTTATTAAGAATCTAATGCAATCATTTTGCTTATTCCAGTACTAATATTTATTTCTACTTTGTAGGAAAATCAAAGAAGAAGCAAACAAGTTGAGAACACTTGCATATACTACTTTGTTTTAAACAAATCATTGTATGTGTATGCTTATTGACTAGAACATTCTTAATATCAATGTCTTCAAAAATCTGTAGTTTTGTTCATGCTTATATGAGATTTATTACTTCTATTTTCCAGTTTATAACAGATACTACGTATGAAAATGTATACATTTAAAGATATCAAAATATTTTACTTATCAAATATTTTTCTTCTTCTTCATTGTAAAAATGTTGGGGAAAGAATTGCTTATTTTCTCTTGGATTAACTTGAACCACCTTAAGACATAAGGTTGGCACCTACAAAAATAACTTCAAGACAAATATTTGCATTCCACTGTTCCATATGGGCATCCTCAGGAGATGTGACATTTGGCTTTTGGATCTCAAACCAATACGTGATAAACGTGACTTTTAAAAATTAGCCTGTGTTTGCTGATTGCTATTTCTTCTGGGTAAAAGCATGGACAAATTAAGGAAATCTCGAAGGAGATATTTCAATGAAAAAATTTAAGACAACATTTAAGAAAACATATTAGAGGTCTTTTTAGAGTGTCAAGTTTCTTCACTTTATCACATCTTTATTTTTCTTGTTATAGTCTTTGACTTTTTAAACTTCATTTTGAGGACACAAAATAAAGCTAGAAAGCTATTCTTACACTCTAGAGAACAGGGTATTTAATGAACATTGACAGATATAAGAATTTATTAAACTTGTGTTCAACTTCCTTCCCTCTCCAGAACTGAATATTCTCAAAGTGATTTAATGTCTCTCTCTCCAACTAGAGCATGAACTTTCTACTCATTCTACTTTTAGAGAGAAGCACTTAGTAGAGTGACAGGCACAAAACATGAATTCAAAAATTTCTGAGAGGATGAATGAATCAATGCATGATTGGACTGCATAATAACATATAGTAAGGTGTAACATTCTCGTTATGAGGAAACAGACGTTTGCTTTGATGGAAACACTCTAACCAGGAATCCTGAAACCTGGGATCAGTTTCTTAAGTTATTTTGACTATCTTACTCTCAATACTTCTGCTTAATAAGAAAATAAATAACCTGAAAGGGGACATTCCTTTCCATTTTTAGATTGAATCTAGCTAAAATTATGATCTGTTTGAAAAAAATTAAAAATGTGAAGCTACAGTCTTGCTTTGTTTATTTATGTTCATTCATTGATGAACTACCATGTGAAATGTAAGGAACTCTCACTGGAACATCTGTCTTACAACTTTAATGAAGATGAATACTAAATACCGAATGTAAACGGATTAATTTTCCATGGTCTTCTCATTTGCCTACCACAGATCTTTAAGATTTCTCTATCCCTGAAATAGAAATAGCTTCACTATACCAATAAAATCCCATAAGCTATGCTACCACCAATTCCTTTCATACATTTCCCTCCACTTCCTGCCTGTGCACATGCCTAACTGCCCCTCGACCTGAATTTCCTTCAGGCATCATGTACAGTCTTAGGATTTACAACCTAAAAGGGAAGCTCCCCTTTCTCACTTGAATTTATGTTTGAGGCAAGTGGAAAGAATACAAGCAATGTTTTGATGCAGAAGAGGAACAATTAAATGTCACATAGATCTTTCACTTGAGACAAGACAGGGAGATGAGTGGTTTCTGCTCCTAACTGCGCCTCAGCCAGGGTCATTCTACCCTACAAGCAAGTTACCTCCAGCTGAAATTTCCTTCCCTTTTGTTACTACCCTTAGCTGAGAATTTAGCAATTAATGAAGAGGAGGAGGAGGAAAAGTAGTGACTTACTCTACTCTGTCAGGCTGCGGAGGCACTGAGGCTGGGTAAGGTCCTTCCCTACTGCCATTGTCCCGAAGAGGCGCTCACTCTCCTCACTAATTTCCATGACTCATTTCTGAAAGGGCTTCTTGCCTCTGGAGTTCTCTTCACTCCAAGAGACATTAACATCTCAGTCTTGTTCTATGTAACATATTCCAAGTGGAGACAATACAGCTCCCACTTCAAACCTATGCCAGGCTATTCAGGGAAGCTTTCAAAGTTTTCAGAACACATCCACAAGTAAACAGATTTCATTTTGTATCCATTAGACACATTCATGTCAAACACATATCTTAAAACAAGGGTTTCACAAAACAATACTTACTATATGCAATACGCACTGATTATTTTAATCTAATATTAAAACAAAACAATGGCTGGACCAATTAAATCACAATTTCTTGGAGGTAAGACCCAGGCATCAAGTTGTTTCTGTTTGTTTGTTTTTGGCATTTCCCAGGTGATTATCATGTGGGAAATCAAAGGTAACTTTGGGAACCACCACTCTAAAGGGCTTTTAGGCGATCCCCTTTAATTTTTGAGAAATATGGTCTTACCATTTATAAATAATAGCTCTCTTTTCATTTACAATCATTGCATTTCTGAATTTTGTTTCTTGTCCTACTGTTTTACCCAGAATTTTTAAAACAATGTTGAATAATAATAAAAAGCATCTATTAAACAAAACTGGCCTTTACTGGTTGTGGAACTGCACAGTGAGGAACTCTTTATAGCTGGAGCCGAGCGCCCTAAAGGCCCTCTGTAGTCTGTGCAGATCTTCAGAGGCGAGAAAAGAGCTACTTCAAACCTCGCTCATTGCAAACCTCACGAACGTGAAACAAGAAGCCACAAACTGAGCCGCAAATGCTGGACCTGGATCTGCTTCTGCTCAACAAGCAACCGCTCGGGTCGGGCGGGAGAGAGGGGGGCGTGGTCGTGCATGTGCAAGTAAAGGGCAGTGGTCTCTCGGCCCAGATTTACACCATCTGCCGCTGCATCTCCAAAGCCTTGGTGGCTTAGCACCAAAAACTGATGGATGAGTCTTCAAACAAGGAGAACAAAGATGCTCATCCAGTGTGACCAGACCGTGCTGGTGGCTGATCCCTGTTGCTGCTAATCCAAAAGCTCGGGAGACTCGGGAACTGCTATTTGCTACCAGAAATGCTACCCCAATAGCCCTTCCTGAGGATCAGGGTTCACCTTATTAAAAAGAAAAAATGCTTGTGTGATTTGCAGTTTAAAGCCTATATCATAAGACCTATAAAATTGATCATGTACACTGTTAAGTGAAAGTCTCTCAGTCGTATCCAACTCTTTGCGACCCCGTGGACTATACAGTCCTTGGAATTCTCCAGGGGAGAATACTGGGGTGGGTAGCCATTCCCTTCTCCAGGGGAATCTTCCCAACCCAGGGATAGAACCCTGGTCTGCCACATTGCAGGCAGATTCTTTACCAGCTGAGCCACGAGGGAAGCCCTTGTGAGTTCTCTGTTAAACATAATTTATAACCAACTGATATAGAGCAGGAGTTGGCAAACTCTGGCCCATGGACCAAATCAGGTTCGCCACCTGTTTCAGTAAATAAAGTGATATTGGTGTACAACCGTTCCTACTTTTGAATGGATGGTCTATTGCTCTTTCTGTAGCCACGGCAGAGGTGAGCCAATTTGGCAGAGGCTTTGTGACCCACAAAGTTTTAGCTATTTTTTACCTGACTTACAAAAAGTTTGGCCTACCCACCTTGTATAAAGTAAGTATCTTACCCTAGGAGGGGTGGATTTGGGGTAAGAAGCAAATAGGTTAGAAAAGCAGAGGGGCAATAATGAACCATTTCCATGTAGAAATGACACTTTTTCTAGTCTCCAGCTGGGTTCTGAAAGTTTGAAAATAGAGTGCATCAGGCAGGGATGAAATTAGGTCTTATCCCTTGTATATTTCTAGGCTCCAATAGTTGATGTTCCCTGTGAATCCTCTAAGTGTACACTTAACCTTTGCTTCTCTTTGACTGTGAAACTGCTGGAATTTATAACCTCCTTCCTATTTTTAGATGAAAGACTCCTGCCTGAGTCTCATCGGAGGATTTCGTAACTCTGGACTGTATTCCATGGGCATTGTGGCTCCATCTAAAAAGGTGACTTTCCTCTGCTCTCTAAGGAGAGGTGGTGCTCAACTATGCCTCCTACCTCTGAAGCTGCTGGGTTTTGACAATACATAAAATAAACAGTAAGCCCATTAAATTAAAGGTGGTCAAGAGGACCAGTTTAAAAAAAAAAAAGAAAAAAGCTACTTTTATTTTTCAGCAGGTAATGCTTAATTCATTCATCAAACTGACACAATAAACATTTACACTATTCATCTATATCAAATATGTTTTGTTTTAAGTAAATGTAGCAACCACAAAGTTCTTAAAAGCAACTTGGATTCTAAATGCTTGCTTCAAAGATAGCACCGAAAAACTTGTTGACCTTGAGAATGATTACTAATGCTTTACTATTCTGATGTTATCATTTAAAGCTGCTTTTCTTTAGTATCTTTTCATATACTAAAAGGTATAGTAAGAAAAATATGCTTGCGGCAAAAGGTCTCAATTAATTATTTTAATGTTTTATTTTATTCACCAGGTGGGTTTTATTAACCAAGGTTAGAAAAAATAGATCTTCACAACATGTAGTTTAGTAGGTAAATGTATATAAGCCTACAAATAAAGTTCCTATAAGGCTTATGAAACTTTATGAAAAAACTTCTAAAGAAAAAAAATTCTAAACCTAAATTATGGTTAAATCCGCATTATAAAGTAAATAAAGGTGGTTTCCAAAAGGTGGTTATGTGTCAAACTGAGATGTGAAGAATGCAGAAAGATTAATAAAACCAAGCAGGATCTCATTAATCAAACATGCCCAAGTGGAAGAAATGATTTGACTTGAATTTGCCTCTATATACACCAGCGATGGAATCTGCTTTTTTTGTGAAGCAGCCAAAATGTCAGCTTGATAAATGGGGTAATTCTTTCAAAAGTACCTACTCCATTTTTTTAATATGTTGATGAATGTACATAGTAAAACCCAGTTTAATTTTTAAAAAATCTAAATGAAGCTTTGATCACTTTAACTAAGAAGATTTGATTCTTTTAAATGAATTGACCAAATAAAATCTTTAAACTGAATCTCTGTTCAAAGGATTGAACATACAGGAAACTAACCACAACACTGAATAACTTTAGTTTACCAGGATAACATCTTAGGTTAGAATTAAAACTACCATCTGTTACTAATATCATATTTAGGGCTTTGAATAACAATTTATAAAAATAATGTAATAATGCAGGAGACCTATGTTCAATCTCTGGGTTGGGAAGATCCCCTGGAGAAGAGAAAGGCTACCCACTCCAGTATTCTGACCTGGAGAATTCCATGGACAGTCCATGGAGTTGCAAAGAGTCAGATTCAACTGAGCGACCTTCACTTTCACCTATATATTTTAGTCCTGTATGAAAATGCTTTAAAAATGATTAAATTAATCTTTCATTTATATGTCACTTTCTCTCTTGAATCATTTGAAAAATATGGTAAATATTTATATCCAAGACAACTTAAAGGAAAACAAAACAAGCAAGTAATCAAAAAATCTTGCTTATAAAACAATTACTTAATAAGTGGATGTATTAAGATAGTTTAAAAAACTGCCACAAACGTAATTTGGGAATATTATTGCCAAATGAATGTGCGTGCATGCATGCTACAGCTCTTCAGTTGTGTCTGACTCTTTGGGACCCTGTGGACTGTAGCCCACCATGCTCCTCTGTCCATGCAATTCTCCAGGCAGGAAAATCGGAGTGGGTTCTTCCCAACCCTTGGATTGAACCTGCCTCTTCTCCTGCCTTGGCAGGTGGGTTCTTTACCTCTAGTGCCACCTGGGAAGCCACCTAAGAGCCAAATGAATATAAATATCCAATAACCAAACAAGAGAAAAACAGTATTCCTATATAGTTAATAACATCTCCAGTAACAGTAAATACTTTAATGGCTAATTTTATCATAGGTTTCCAGTGAAAATATCCAGTATTCAGTTTCTATTTTATGCAGAATTATACATTGCTTTAGATTGAATTTTGCCCCTTTCTTGAATAAAATCATATTTTGAAACTCTTAGCCCTGATGTGACTGTATTTGGAGACAGAGCCTTTAGGAGGTAATTAAGTTAAGAGGAGCTGAGAAGAGTGGGCTTTAACCCAGTAGAATTGGTAGCCTTATTAAAAAAGAAAAAGAATATAAACATCAAGAACCTACTGTATAGCACAGGGAACTAATTCAATATCCTGCAATATCCTATCATGGAAAAGAATCTGAAAAATAATGGACATGTATAGGTGTGCCTGTGTGCACACTCAGTTGCTTCAGTTGTGTCTGACTCTTTGCCACTCTGTGGACTGTAGCATGTCAGGCTTCTCTGTCCGTGGGATTCACCAGACATGAATACTGGAGTGGATTGCCATGCCCTCCTCCAGGGGATCTTCCTGACTCAGGGATCAAACCTGTGTCTCTTGCATTGCAAATGGGTTTTTAACCCACTGAGCCACATATTTGTTTATACATATATAACTGAATTATGTTGCTGTATACCTGAAACCTGTAAGAAAACTATACTTCAATTTTTTAAGTAGCAAAAAAAAGAAGAAGAGAGAGTGAGAGATCTCCCTCTTACCTCTCACCATGTAAGGGGACACAAAGACGGAAACAACTTAACGCCTGAGAGTGCTAATCAGAAACTAAATCTTAATTGTGTCCAGAACCGTGAGAAATGAACAAATTTCTGTTGCTCAGTCTATCCTATCTGTGTTTCCTGTTATAACAGCCTGAACTAAGACATACATCTTCATAGTTTAAATAACCAAACATTTCTTCAGTATGTGTCATGAAAAATAGCCATGCCTCCACATGGTAGCCCTCCCTTACACCAGTTCCCAATTCCCAGAGCAGTGGTCTTATCTAAGGAAAACCAAACCCCCAGTCCCATCTCCACTGGCTATTTGAAAATGTCTAGAGACATTTCTGGTTACCACAAATGAGGGGAGAGAGGGTTGCTATTGACATCTAATGGGTAGAGGTCAGCGATGCTTTTAAACACTCTGCAATGCAGAGGATAGCACTGCACAAAACAGAATGATCAGTCGCCAGTGTTAACCATGCCCTGGATGAGGAACTCTGCCTTAGAAAGAATCACTTTTATGCCAGAACTTTTTAAGTTTATAACTTTTTAGGTTTATGCTATAACTTTTATAAGGTTTATTTTCAAATCTCCAAATAATATGGTCATTTTCCTGCTTCTTAACTTTTCTTTAAAGTTTTCAGTTAGTCAGTTCAGTCACTCAGTCGTGTTCGACTCTTTGCTACCCCACGGACTGCAGATGCCAGGCCTCCCTGTCCATCACCAACTCCCGGAGTTCACCCAAACTCATGTCCATTGAGTTGGTGATGTCATCCAGCCATGTCATCCTCTACTGTCCCCTTCTCCTCCTGCCTTCAACCTTTCGCAGCATCAGGGTCTTTTCCAATGAGTCAACTCTTCACATCAGGTGGCCAAAGCATTGGAGTTTCAGCTTCAGCATCAGTCCTTCCAATGAGTATTCAGGACTAATTTCCTTTAGGACCGCATGGCTGGATCTCCTTGCAGTCCAACGGACTCTCAAGAGTGTTCTCCAACACCACAGTTCAAAAGCATCAATTCTTTAGTGCTCAGGTTTCTTCAAGTTCAGCTCTCACATCCATACATGACTACTAGAAAAACCATAGCTTTGACTGGATGGACCTTTGTCGGCAAAGTAAGTTCTCTGCTTTTTAATATGCTGTCTAGGTTTGTCATAGCGTTTCTTTCAAGGAGCAAGCATCTTTTAATTTCATGGCTGCAATCACCATCTGCAGTGATTTTGGAGCCCAAGGAAATAAAGTCTGTCACCATTTTAATTGTTTCCCCGTCTATTTGCCATGAAGTGATGGGACCAGATGCCTTGATCTTGGTTTTTTTGAATGTTGAGTTTTAAGCCAACTTTTTCACTTTCCTCTTTCACTCTCATCAAGAGGCTCTTAAGTTCCTCTTCACTTTCTGCCATAAGGGTGGTGTCATCTGGGTATCTGAGGTTATTGATATTTCTCCCTGCAGTCCTGATTCCAGCTTGTGCTTCATCTAGCCCAGCATTTCGCAGGATGTACTCTGCATATAAGTTAAATAAGCAGGGTGACAATATACAACTATGATGTATTCCTTTCCCAATTTGGAACCAGTCTGTTGTTCCATATCCGGTTCTAACTGTCACTTCTTGACCTGCATACAGATTTCTCAGGAGGCAGGTAAGGTGGTCTGGTATTCCCATCCCTTTAAGAATTTTCCACAGTTTGCTGTGATCTACACAAAGGCTTTGGTGTAATTAGTAAAGCAGAAGTAGATGTTTTTCTGGAATTCTCTTGCTTTTTCTGTGATCCAGTGGATGTTGGCAATTTTATCTCCAGTTCCTCTGCCTTTTCTAAATCAGGCTGGAACTTCTAGAAGTTCACAGTTTTAGTGATATATAATTTATATGCCATACAATTCACTCATTTAAAGTGTATAGTTAAAACAGGTTTTGGTATATTCTCAGATAAATACAGCCACCACCATAGTAAAGTTTGGAACATTTTCATTAACTCAAAAAGAAACCCATACCCTATAGCTATTACCCCTCCACCTCTCTACATTCTCTCCTATCCCTAATCCCACCTCACCAGCCTAAGCAACCACCAATCTACTTTCTTTCTCTGTAAATTTCCCTATTCTGGACTTCCTTATGAATGGAGTCATATAGTATGTGGACTTTTGTGACTGGCTTTCCTCACTAAGCATGTTTTCAAGCTTCATCCAAGTGGAAGGTAGCATGTATCAGGACTTTGTTCCGTTGTACTGACATAACACATTTAGTTAATCCGTTCTTCTTTTGACGGACATTTGGGGATGTTTCCACCTTTTAGCTCCTATGAATAATGCTACTATAAACCTTTATGTACAAGTTTCTGTGTGGACACATGTTTTCATTTCTGTGTGGATATATGCTGTCATTTCTTTAGGGTATATATTAATACTAGTAGAAATGCTGGGTCACATGGTAACTCTCTGTTGACTCATTTGTGGTATTGGCAGCTGTTTTCAAAAGCAGCTGTACTATTTTGTATTCCCACTAGTACTGTATGAGAGTTCTGATATCTCCGCATCCTTGCCAGCACTTGTTTTCTGACGTTTTGAGTCTTACCATCCTAGTGAGTATGACGTATTATCTCATTGTGGTTTTAATTTGCATTTCCCTGATGACTAATGGTGTCAAGTCAAGCATCTTTTCATGTGCTTGATGGACACCTGTGTATCTTCTAGGAGAAATGTCTATTATCATCTGTCTCTCATCCTGCTTTAGCAACCCTACATCATGGACAGGCATACCTCATGTTCTCTCTCTTACAATATATTGGAATTTTACTCGTGTTAAATCAGCATTTGGTTATTACATCATTATATTATTATAACTATATATTTTTGACAGCTGAACCATATAGTATATTATGATTTCATAATTTCCCACCTCTGGAATAATTATCTTCCTGTTGTTTCTTCTATGAATTTCTCATTGCTGTATCTCAGAACTTTTTTGCAGTTGTTATCACTCTCTCAATATATTAAAATCAACTCTACTTTCCTGAATAAAACTCACTGTCTGACCTGGTCTAAATAAGCTACACAAATATTATTTGGGGAGTCTCTCTTCACAATCACCTAGGAATTCCATGCCATCTTTCTTTTATTGAAGGTTAATTCCTTCTCTTTCATACTGAAGACTGGTTTCCTGGATCCCAAGACTTTTACTTTCTTGGTTTACATTTTTGTTTGGGTAGTAGAACACGTCTGTAGTATCTTCCTCAGAAAGTATCTCCATTTATCTGTTTTCCTTTCACCAAGATTTCCTTAGTCATATGCCCAACTCATCAATTGATGCAACTATCACTTGTTCAACGTGAAAGTTCTTTTTTTCTCTAAGTTTAAAAAATAGTATTCCTTTATTGCCTCATGACTGCCACAAGTTCTCTTATCTTTGAGGATATCAATGGATTTCTCTTTTGTCTGCCTAGTTGTATTGCTTCTGCATAATATCTGTTTTCCTTGCATAACCTCTTTTTTTTTTTTAATAACAATTTGGCTTCTTTATCAAATTCTTTCCTCAACTACCTGCTGAGACTCAAGGCTGTCTGCTCATGTATAAGACTGGGATATTAAAAAGTTGATTAGAAGTTCTAATTTGGTAGGTGATATTTTTTTCATCTATAGGCCCACAGGGTGGTTTTGTTTGGCAACTTTCTAAGGAAGTATAGGATCATCACAAAAGATTCTTTAAATCTTTTTATGTTAGGTATAGCTTCGTGCCACGCTCCGAGAGCCCAGGGGGAAAGAGAGCTAGAATTTTAACATGCTCTAGTAAAATTTCTCTTTATCACTAGATTTTTTAGAAGATTTATTCTCCCTCTCAACTGTGCCTGGCATCCCCTAGTCAGAAAGTCTCTGCTTTATCCTTTACAGGTAATAAACCTTAACTCTTCTGATGATATACAAAGTGGTAGACATCTGGTTGTAGAGAAGGGAGGAGAGTCTGATGTTCTAATTACATTTTTTGTTTTACTGAAGCAGAGTTGATTTACAATGTTATGTTAGTTTCTGGTATGCAGAAAAGTGACTCAGTTATACATACATTTTCAGATTCTTTTTCATTATAGGTATTACAATGTATACATTTCCCTGTACTATAAGCAGGACCTTGCTGTTTATCTATTTAATTATTTCTTAAACAGAATTCCAAGTGATCTACCTATATTACCCCTGACCCCACACTTAGCCCAATTTTGGAGAAGCTTTTGCTGCCAGTTCCCAAACCTTTGGGGTCTTCCCTGTAGATTAAATTTACCCTCAGTCTTCTTTATTCCTAATAGGATCCAGTTTTCTTGCTTTGCTAAATTAAGAATTACCTCTGTGGTTTTCAGCCTCCCAAATGTTCCTGAAGCTAGATCTGCTCTCTTCCTCTTAAAATCATTGCTCGCATGTTCCCCACCCCATTCTCTTTTCCTATTGCCATGCCTACCAAATTTTCCATTGGTTTTATTCACACTTAATGAGTTGTTGGAGAGAAGTTGAAAGCAAATGTACATATTTAATCTGTCATTTAACAACAACAACAAAAACTCTTTCCATATTTAAAGTTAATTTTAGTCTTGAAAGTGGTTGGAGAACAAATTAAATTATTCTATTGACACCTTTCGGAGAAGGCAATGGCACCCCACTCCAGTACTCTTGCCTGGAAAATCCCATGGACAGAGGAGCCTGGGAGGCTGCAGTCCATGGGGTTGCTGAGGGTCGGACATGACTGAACAACTTCACTTTCACTTTTCACTTTCATACATTGGAGAAGGAAATGGCAACCCACTCCCGTGTTCTTGCCTGGAGAATCCCAGGGATGGGGGAGCCTGGTGGGCTACCGTCTATGGGGTCGCACAGAGTCGGACACGACTGAAGTGACTTAGCATAGCATAGCATTGACACCTTTTGGCATAAAGGGATGCATAAAGGGACATAGATGTCATTTTAGATATGAAATTATCCACTTAGTATAATTTGTATCTAAACATGAATCTAGTAGATTATATTAATGTTGAATACTATATAGTGGGGGTGTCAACTACTACTGCTGGTCTTGGAATTGTAAATAACCAAATACAGATTATAAAGACATATTTCTAAGAACATATATTGGCATAATATATTTAATAATAGTTCTACCTTAGACTCTGCCTTACTTTATGTCCCTAGAATGCATATATCCATTCTAAATATGTCATCCTAAAATATGTGATACTTTAATAAGTAGATATCAACATTAATATCCTACCAGCTATTCTATATCCACTATTATGGGATGTATGACATAAAGTAATATTTCTCAAGGATTGATCCATAGACTATTTACAGTAAAAATGCAAAAATTTTAAATAAAGACGTCAATATCTTAACCTCAGCCAAGAACTATTGTGTATGAGTTTTTAATGTATGCTCCTAGATAAATGTGAAGCACAATAAACCTAGAATTCACACTAAAATGAAAAGAATGTGTTTCATGTGGTTATGGAATTTATTTTATATCTAGATTTTAATGAATTTTTATATACCACAAATGGCATCAAACAGGGGGTTTAAACTGTTTCCTATAAGAAAAGATTTGGCAAATGTGTATGCAAATGATTCAGAGGTCATGTTCATGTTATGTCTGGAGAAGACAGCTCAAGGAAGGAGATGAGATGTGTAGACCCTTAGTGAAGGGATGACTGAGTATTTTCAGATGCTCAGATCATTAGGAAAGGGTTCTAACGATGACTCCAAACAATTTATTTGGAGGTTGCTGGCATTTTCTACACCTCATTAGTTTAGTGAGAAAGAATACTAGAGTTGAAAACCATGGATTTGTATATGTCACACTGACTTTCTTGAGAGGAGGACTTGGCAGGACTCTTCAAAAAAGATCTTTAAAGTTATATAAAGGTTGTAATGAAAGTTTCTATACACCATGAAGGCAGGAACCATTTCTATCAAATTCCTTGTTTTACCTTCTGTATCCAGCAAAGTGCCCATCACACACAGTAGGGGTCAGTAAACACTGGTTGAATTTATGAACAGATACTGGAGAAGGAAATGGCACCCCACTCCAGTGTTCTTGCCTGGAGAATCCCAGGGACGGGGGAGCCCGGTGGGCTGCCGTCTATAGGGTCGCACAGAGTTGGACACGACTGAAGCGACTTAGCAGTAGCAGCAGCATGAACAGATACTGACACTTGGCCATGAGAGTCTATAATGCTAAGAAAAATGTAAATGCTGCAAAGGGTAAACGCTACTAGATTCAACCAGAGTCAGCATTGAGTCTGATTCTTGTCATCAGTTCCTCTCCTCTGCTCAAGAAAGGCGAAAGCAGAGGTCACTGTTAGCTTATCGAAAAGGCCACCCTCAGAGACCAGTGAGACAGCAACAACGCAGTAATGGGAGACTACTGAAGGGAATGATTTCGGCTTAACTTTGACCTCTTCTAAGCAGATAGGGGAACTTCGGACAACTAATGCAGCACTGCCAGCAAATTCAGGATAATTCAGAGTAGCCATGAAGCCTAGCCTTCAGAGAAATCGAAAGACTGACTCTGGTGTAAGCCCACACAATGAGATCTCTAGTGATGGTGGCAAAAATACACACAATGATAGGTGGCTTTCTGGAAGTCAGAAGGAACCTCCCATGTTGTCAAGGAGTATTCGTAGAAGGATAGTGCATGGAAAAATACCCTCTAAAAGAGGTCCCAGAAGGACTAGGTTAAAGAAAATAGAGTCTGTGGAGAGGGGGATGGAAGAACCTGGCATAATCTCAGTGCTATAGTCAGTGGTATCCTGCAGGACTTAGCTTTTGACAAGGACTGACTGCCGTCTATGGGGTTGCACAGAGTCGGACACGACTGAAGTGACTTAGCAGCAGCAGCAGCAGCAGCTGTGCAGTCAATCAGTGACAGCCAAGAGTAGTGTCTAACTCTTCATGACTAGAATTAAAATCAAAAGAGAATGCTGAAGATTAAGTCTGAAAGCTTATATTTAAAATATTTTAACACAGAAAACAATTTCCTTTTGCTTATATATATGTTTATAAGTTAGTTATATGGTTTCATTATGCATATAAGATTTTATAATACATTCAAACACGTGTATTCGATAGAATATGTGTGTATATATATGTATGCACATGTATATATATTAAATGCCTATGTTCTGTTTTGTATATAATAAGACTAGTCATGTGTATTATATATGTAATAGAATAGTTGATAGAACTTTGTACTGTTTGAATAGTTGGATGAGCAAAATAAAATCCATGGGGGATACTATGACATTTTTGAAAGCCTAACTTGAAATATTACATAATAAT